>NC_091437.1:89167771-89364762 GCF_964237555.1 Oryctolagus cuniculus
TTGTATCTCCCTCAAAGCAAATCTACTGTTGCTGGTAATTTTTGTGTTTGGAAGAAGTGTTGGTAGTTGGTTTAGAGGTTATTGCTTTTGAAATTATGTGACTTGGTTTAAAGATCCAGTGCATCAGGGATAAATAGATGTGATAGAAGAGAGACATCATGCAACTCTCAGAGATGATACTCTTGAAAGGACTAATCATGAAGCACTGATGAGTATAGCTCATGTTATAATTAAACATATATCTTGTTTCTTTTAACATGTCCTAACTCTTTAAGGTTATAGTAAACTATGCCAATTATTGGTAAAATTAAGTTATATTCTGGTTGTTCACTTGTACAATTTACTTAGCATTAGAGAGTTGGGGCTGAGCAGGAGTTTGCATAAAATAATTGAGCTATGAATGATTATTTTTCTACTTTGCTCCAATTTAATAGAAAAGACACATGAACCCATATATTACTGAATTCTGTTGAAATCGCAAAATGCAACCACACAATTTCAGTGAGCATGTTATTTTTAGAAAATACCTGGGTGTTTCCCCAAGATAGAGGTTCTTAATAAATTACTTGAGTATTTGAGTTTTCCATGAATTCTATGTGAATAATCTCTTTATTTACATGTAGTCAATATCAAATGCTAAGGATGCTTTTCTTTTTTCTCACAAACTTTCATAGCAGCTTTATTTATGACAGTTGAAAGTTAGACACAAAATATATCAGGTGAATGGATACACAAAACATATTACATACAATGGAATATTTCTGAGCAAATAAAGGAAAGTAATGTTGATATGTATACAAATATGGATGGATTTCAAAATAATTATGTGATATGAAAGAAGGATGCTTTGTTTTAAAAAAATGATTTTGGTTCCTGTGTTTGTGGAAAGGAAATATTCAAATGATCTTTCATCTTATCTTTAAATTAATAGAAAAGTATAAATACCTAGTATTTATGAATATAATCATGTTCCTATATACAAGAATCTTAATCTCCATTAGAAGGAAAAGTATGAATGTGCGATAGGAATGGATATGTGTAGGTATTTTATAGAGAATATACTGAAGGATAAAAGGTGGGTAGGATGACTACATATCCAGACTTGTCCAGGTATCCCATTCTATTTTATTTATTTATTTATTTATTTATTTATTTATTTATTTTTTATTTGACAGATAAAAGAGTTAGACAGTGAAAGAGAGAGACAGAGAGAAAGGTCTTCCTTCCATTGGCTCACCCCCCCCAAATGACCACTACGCCCGGAGCTACGCCGATCTGAAGCCAGGAGCCAGGTGCTTCTTCCTGGTCTCCCATGTGGGTGTAGGGGTTCAAGCACTTGGGCCATCCTCCACTGCCTTCCTGGGCCATAGCAGAGAACTGGACTGGAAGAGGAGCAACTGGGACTAGAACCCGGCGCCCATATGGGCTGCCAGCGCCGCAGGTGTGGGATTAACCAAGTGAGCCATGGCGCTGGCCCCCAGGCATCCCATTCTTAAGTTTTCAGTTCTGTTTTCATACCTCATTCCCTATTTTATCTACAATAAAATTGAGAAAGGAAAATTGTAAAAAAAAAAAAAAAAGAGAGAGAGCAATAAATCACTTGAACAGCAGAAAATATATTTATTTCTATATATTTCTGGAAAAAAGTCCATGGTCTTCCACTTCAATGTTTAATGTGTTTGATGCTACACAGCAGCCACTTGAATCTAGATTTTGGGAAAAAAACTTCTTTTAAATTATATGACTCAAAGTGCTTTTGAGCAATTGCAAACATTACCTCTACCTCATCCTTCCTATCTTTTGCTAAAAATAATAGGTGTAACAGATGAATGGCACAGAGGAAAGAAGAGTCACTACCATTCTCCTGTCTGTCTGTCCAAGCCCAGGTCTTTCTATTTGGTTTTTGTTTAAGGTACTCAAACTCTGAAGCTTCAGACTTCTCCTTCTGGTGAGGAAATTGCATTTGGGACATCTGAGTCACAGCTTCACAATCCTTAGAACAAGGAGAGCTGTGCTGGTTGAGTCTACACTGTTTCCAAGTGTGGGGGGACCTGCTTTAATTTGCAGCCCACCAGAATACATAACAAGGGAATAACAGCTCCTCATTGGAAGGTAATGAGGTGCTAATATTACAGTGGGAGGAAAGGAATTCTAGAAAGACATAAATAACAAATGTTTACTCCAGGTAGAAAACTAGAAATACCTAGTACATTATTTGTGTATATTCATAGTCCTATGTCTACAACTACATGGGCATCTACATGTCTACATGATGTTTCTATGCATATATCTTCAATAGCTTCAGTTTTAGTCTGTAGCCCCCCCACACCCACCCACCCAGCGTCTTCCATAAGTCCATGGAAAATGCACATTTATTTTTAATTCCATTTTCCATGAACATTTTGAAACTCCCCCACATATAGCATATGAGGATTATTTATTCTATAGCACTTTGATATATGTTTCTCTTCAAGATGATCCATAATTTGAATGTAGCCATTAAATAAACACTGACTTTATATATGATTCTAAGACTACAAAAAAAAATAAGTGCAAATTCTACTTGTCCTGTGTTCTGTATATTCTGTATAATCCATATATTCTAATGTTCAATCATTGCTATATATGCTGCCTCTGTACAAAAAATAAACTCAAAAAGTATTAAAGACCTCAAACTGAAACTAACAGAAGGAAATATAGGGAATACATTTTGGGACATGGGAAAGGGCAAAATATTTTTGGGCTGGATACCCAAAGCACAGTAAATAAAAGCAAAAACAAACAGGATTTCATGAAACTAAGAATTTTTTTCACATCAAAGAAATAAATAGACGGCAGAGAAAATATTCAGAATGGGAGAAAGTATGTGCAAGCTACATGTCTGACAAGAGGTTAAATCCAGAATATAAAGCTTTAATGTCCAGAATATATAAGAAACCCAAATAACTCAAAAACATCAAAGTAATAATTCAATTAAAAACAGACTGTAGATCTAAGCAGACATTTTGCAAAAGAAGACATAGAAATGGCCAACAGGTACATGCAAAAGTACTCACATCAACAGTACATGCGAAAATGCTCATAGTGAGATACCACCACACTTAAGTTAGACTGGCTATTATCAAAAATACAAAAGATAGCAAATATTGATGATGATGTGGAGAAAAGGGTAAGTTTGCACCAGATTGGTGGGAATGTAAATTAATATGCTAATTGTGGGAAAATGTGAAGGATTCTCAAAAAACTAAAATAGAACTAAAAATAATAAAATAAAAATAGAACAAAAATATAAGTAAAAATAGAAAAAAAAAACAAAAATAGAAGAAAACATGATGCATGAATACCATTTTATATAAACCCAAGAGAAAATAAATGTCTGTCAAAGAGATATCTGCATGCCATGTTTACTGCAGCACTCTTCATAATAGCCAAGAAAAAGAAGCAACCTATGTGTCCATACTCAGTGAATGGATAAAAAAGTAGTACATATCCACAACGGAATAAATCCAACCTCAAAAAAGAATGAAATTCTGTCACTGATGACCAATTGAAAGGAATTGGAAGTCATTATGTGAAATAAGTCAGGCATTAGAAAGACAAGTATTGCAAGATCTCACTCATGCATGAAGTCTAATAACACTGACTTCATGTAAGTTATCAGGGCCTGGCAAAAAGAGAGGGGAGGGAGAAAAGAGGAAAATTTAATTAATAGGTTCTAAGTTATAGTTCGGTACGAATGAAAAGTTCTGATATTGTATTGTTCAGTAGGGTGAATATCAATAGTGATAATGTATGATATATTTTTCTAAAAATTTTAAAAAATGCATTTTGAATGTCTTTTTACCATAAAGAAATGATAATTGTTAGAAAAGATACGTTCGCCCTGATATGGACTTTACACAAGTGTTCATGCATTGAAACAACATAGGATACCCCATAAATACGTACAATTTTTATGCATCACTTACAAAGAAAATGACATATGCAAGTTCAAAGTAGGTGAATATTCTTGCAACATTTTGCACATAGTTTTCAGGTAATACTATTATCTTTATATGACATTGGCAAGAGGAATAATCTTGGCAGAAGATATGTGACATGTTATATAATTTAAAGTGTTCTTATGTTTGAGATAGACATTTTCCCACCAGCAAGCTTAACTTCAAAGTGTGTTTTTATAGACGTTGGCTTTCTTTACTTTATTGCAAAAGATGCTATTCCTCTAGAAAATATTGTTGTTTTTATTTGCTAAGATACTGATTATAAGACTAATTTTAAAAGCATGAGTCTGGTAAATAAGCTCAAAATTAATATAAAGATATGTCTGGGTAATAAAAAAGCTTATGTAATGAACAGTTGTTTTATTGTATTTGGCAACATGTTCTGAATTTTTTATCCAAGAGAAAGCAATATAGTTTTATTTAAAGTGTTACATAGAATTATTTGAGTCTCCTGTCTAAAAAATGATTTGTAATGATGAGATGGAAAAAAGTCTCCATTAGTAACAACAGTTTTATGGTAGGCCACATATTTACTTTTATTAATTTTCACTATTTCATCTTAAAATGAATTAACCATCTTGATAGTTTGCTCTAGGGGTTACTGTGTGAAATTATGAGTCAAAACGATTATGGTGCAAATAGAAAACATGGAGTTTATGACCTTTCCAAACACTTAAACTAGTTTCTGAAATAGGACGCTATGATTTCTACTTTTGACGCTTTTTTTCATATGATGATACCTTGTACACTGTAAATTCGGTGATGCAATTACATATATAAAAATAAGGTACAGGATTTATTCACTTCCAACCAATATTAATAGCAAGTGGATAAAACATTTCTCAAAGTAGTTTGAGAAAAAAAGCAAGAGATCATTTACAGACTCATGGAATTAGTGCTTGACAAGGCAGATGTTGTAACACAGCATCAGGGAGATTAAAGCAGATCCTCTGAGCTTCTCTATTCATCTCAGTTGCAACTACTTGGCTGTTAAGTGTGGTACTCCTGGATTCAGGCTTCAAGGTTCTCCATGTGGGAGGGACATAGTTTAGTGAATCTGCAGTCACATTTTTACAACCCTCAGACCCAAAGGAAAGAGGTACTTGTTAAAATATCTGAATATGAGGGCAGGTGATGAGATTTGCAGCACACTAAAATGCATTGATGGAGGTCAGTTCCCCAAAGGAAGCAATATATGCTGTTTCCAGTTGGAGAAAAGCTGGTGCTGTGAGGGCTGAAATAAAATTTTCTGGACATCTTTACCAGTTTGTATCTTAATGTCGATTATCGAGGGGCTCAGAAATAGGTGTTGGGATTTTTATGAATCTCTATGTGCAACACAATAATGAACAGGACATCTCCAGGCATCAGATAAATCTAAATTAGAATCCCAGTTTGCTTCTTAGTAGTGACCCTTGTAATGGGTTGAGCTGCACCCCTGTCAAATTCATATCTTGTCATATGACCTCCAGAATCTAATAATGTAACTTTATTTGGAGGCAGGGTTTTTATAGAGGTAATAAAATAAAAAGGAAGTCATTACAGTGGGTTCTAACGCAGTATGACTGGTGTCTTTATACAAAGGTTCCCCTTCAGGAAACAGAGGTATGCACTGAGGGAAGATGGTGGGAAAAGACACAACGAGAAGATGGGCCCTCTGTGAGCCAAGCAGAGAGGCCCAGAACACAATCTCCCCTCATAGCTCTTGGAAGGAGCCAACCCTGCCCGCATGTTGATTTTGCACTTCTGACCTCCAGATTTCAGCCCAATGCATGTCTGTTATATAAGTTGCTCAGTCTGTGGTCATTTATAAACATTTTTGTTACTTACCATTTTTTTTTTGAAAAGGATTTTTTTTGCATTTACAGTATTTTTACATATTTATAGGCCGCTGTGTGACATTTCAGTACATGTATACAATGCATACTGATCAAATCAAGGTAATGTTCATCTAAAAATAGTTTGAGATCTTAAACTTACATTTTTGATCCATCCTGAGTTAATTTTACATTTATATTTTTATATCTTTAAAATATGTATTTATTTGAGAAGTAGGCAACAGAGAGAAGAGGGCAATACAGACGAAGAAAGAGATTTTCTGGGGTCAGTGCTATGGTGTAGCAGGTAAGGCCCCTGCCTGCAGTGCTTGCATCCCATATGGGTGCCTATTCAAGTCCTGGCTGCTCCACTTCCGATCCAGCTCTCTGCTATGGCCTGGGAAAGCAGTAGAAGATAGCCCAAGTCATGTGGGAGACCTGGAAGAAGCTCCAGGCTCCTGACTTTGGATCAGTTCAGCTCTGGCCACTGTGGCCATCTGGGGAGTGAACCAGCAGATGGAAGACCTTTCTCTCTGTCTCTCGTTCTCTCTGTAACCCTTCCTCTCAAGTAAATAAATAAATCTTAAAAACAAAACAAAACAAAACAAAAAAAACCTCAGTTGACTGTTTTCTGTTCTCATTTGCTATGGTAGTTATAGGAAACAAATCGATTTGAACATCTTTACCCAAATTTGTAGTTACTCAGTAGACATTATCACTTTTAAGTATGTTTCCTCCATCTCTTTTATGCATTGTCCTGAAAATCTGTAAGAACACTGATGAATTGGTGTCCTTTAGCCCTTTGCACAAGTTAAATAGCTTTTCAAAATATCAGGCTGCGCAGAGGCATTTGGCATGGTGGTTGAATGCCATATGGGACCTATGCAAACTATATCGGAAGGCTGTGTTGTGGTCCTGGTTCTGTTCCTGATTCTATCTTCCTTCTAATGCATACCATGGGAAGCACAATTGATGGCTCAGGTGTTGTGTCCATGCCACCCATAAGGAGAACAGGTTGAGTTCCTGCCTCCTGGCTTTAGCCTGATCCTGCCATTCCTGCACGGGCATTTGAGGAACAAACCAGTGGATGGCAGATCTCTCTTCTTCTTCTCTGCCTTTTGAATAAATAAAAATAAAAATTTTAAAATAGTAAACATCCCTGACATCAGATTATCACACTACAAATTCTGGTACAAATTCTAATAACCTATTAATGAGGGATGGGGACAGCAAATGCTTTATTAAAGAGTATAGTCAATATCTTTATAGATTAGATATAGACTTTTAACTTTATTAAGTAGGGAGACCTATTATCCTGACAGAATAATAGCTAAGGATGCAGGTTGTAGAGTTAGATTACCTGAATTTTGAATCACAGCTCTGCCATTCACTATGTTATAGTGGCTTATTTACATAATCTTATTATGCTAAGTCTCTGTGTCCTCTTCTGTAAAATGGGAGCTGATAGTGGTTGAACGAGGGTTAAATGAGTTAATAAATACAAAATGATCAGAGCAGAGCATCAGCTTTAGTGATGCTAAAGAGGCTCTTTTCTATTATTTATTTACTTTTCTTGCTCAGTGTCAAGATTCTAGTGGCATACCATTGTGAATGTTTCTGTGTGGAGGAATGAGTAGATCATTCTGTCTCATAATGTCCACCACAGTGATTTATTTCTAAATAGCATCACTGTTATATTGTCTCGGGAAATCAGCATTTTAAAGGACTTTCCTGTATACAAAAAGATGCGGCACATTCGCAGGGCTGCTCATTGTCTCTCAAGGCAAAGAAACGTAATGATCTATTTCTCTCTTGGCTAAAACTTCTATATGAGCAACTCAGGAATTAATTGTAGGATTACCCAGAAAGCACAGTAGAATCATCTCCTCTTTGCCTCATTTATCCACGAACACAGGTCTGACTATAATTTAGGTCTTTTATCTTTAACGCCTGGGCGCTGGTAGAATGAATGCCCTCTGTACAGGCAACACACCTGGGAAATATGGCTGTAGGCTCCCTAATGAAAGCGATACACAGAACAAAAGGCAGGCAATGAGGTCTTCCCGGACACCAGAAAAGCTCCGGCTGTGCTTGTGATGATAGTGCCGAGCAGGCTGCTGATACCTGAACATACCTTTTAACCACCTGCTCTAACACATACGATTCCCACGTTAAACCTTGGCTTGATTGGTGGAACAATACTTTAACAGTAACCTTGCAGGAGGACAGACTAACTCAGAGATATAATAGCCTGTGCAGTAATTTATAGCTCAGGTACTGGTGTAAGTCAGGCTGAAAGTGGTTTATTGTCTTTGGAAACTTTGCCTAGAGAGCTGGCATAATGGAGATTTGTGGGATCTGTTTGAAAAATTCAGAAATTGTAGTCATGTTTTATCTGCAGATAATTTGCAAATAAAATCTATTCACTTATTCACTTGCAGGATTTTTATAACTTATCCCAAACCTATATATTGTGCTACGTGTTATGTCAATGACCACAGTCATTTTATTTACAGGTTTGTAATATTTATAATTAGTATTTAGATTTATTGTGTATGGGTGCTGCATTTTAAAAATTTTATTTGAATTCTCATATTTAATTTTTTAGATCCACCCCACTAAAGAAAACAGCTCTAGGGGCCAAGTTAATCTGTGTAAGTAGCTTAAAGGAATGATTTCATTTAGCAAGCACATAACTTTCCCCTTAAGTTACAGATTTAAAGACATCTAATAGCACACATATATGTTATATATGAATTCAGATGTCACACGTGGTCTGCTCTGAAATCTGACTCCATGGGGACACCAAATGATCAAGGCCAGAAACTATCCTAGGTATGCCAAGAAAAGGGAAGGGATTGCCATCGTTATGCAATTTATTCATTCAGTTCTATGTAATCTTGTATATATTTACATATTATATGGCATTATGAATACCAAATCATTCTGCAAAATTGCACTTCTTATCCTCTAACCTCTAAATGTGGCATTTGTTAAGGCTTTCTCACTTGTTTTCTTAAAATTCTCCATTACACTTATACATGTATTTTTCATTTACCGTGAATGTTTCATGGTTTCTATCTTGAGCCAGGCTCCACATCTCCAACTGCTTCTTAAACAATCCACGCACAACACATCCAACAAAATCAATACCATTTTAGCTCTTCCTATGGGCCAAGCACTCTGAGAGGCACTGTGAGAATATAATGAGGAATTAGGCATGACTCCTATCTTCAATGAATCTCTAATAATCACATATTAATAGCTTTAATGAGGCATATTGCAGTAAAAAACTATTGAGTAAAACTAAGTATGCAAAGGTACACGAGAAAGAACTTGTTTTTCACAAGGGGAATTTGGGAAATATTATGGGATAGGTAGGATGGCGCAGGGTCAGACTTTGACCCATGCAGGAGAGCAGTGGAAGAACTGGCATGAAGAGGAGCTTTCACATAGGAATATATAAGCTGCAAAACCAGCCCTGTTCCAGCAACAGTGGGACAACAACTGTAGCAGCTGGGGAGATTTGGGAGGGGCAAGGAAACTTGACAGAGTGAGAGGATGAAGTTAGAGTAGCAGCAAGTGAGTTGTGTAAGGCAGGTCATCTTGACTCCATCATAACAGCCTTTGAAAACCAGTGTGAGCTGGAATATAATCAGAAAGTGTGGAAGGAGAAATTGGCATCTGTGTGATAGGAAGATTTCTGTAATAGGAGGCAAAGGGAAATTTGCATCTGAGACAGATTGAAGGCAGACAGACTGGTCAATAAGTCTTGGATGTGACCTTAGAAAACATGTTAGAGTCCCAGATTCTTGAGATTGGACTTCAGCTCTAGCAAATTCTAGCTGTAGGAGCATGAATAGATCACTAACCTCTCAGTGTTTACCCTTTTGATCTGTGATGTGGAGCTAAGAGGGTGTTTGTAGGTCTTACATGAGAATGTATATAAAGCAATGATCACAGTGCCTGGCACATACTTAGTAAGCCTTCTAACATTTTAACTAATATGTTTTTTATTATTGTTGTTATAACTACAGCTTTGATAGATTCATTTCAGTACAGGAAATAGTTATTCATCCAGCCATGTATTCATTTAATTAATTATTCAGCACTTACTGTGCTGGTGACATTTGAAGCATTGGAATGAAGTTGTGAACAAAAATTTTTCTTACTTCTTAGGGACTGTGTAACACTGGAGAGAGATAAGCTACACACAGGCAAATGCGGAAGTCAATAGTTTGTTGTATTGTGACAAGTACTATTGGTAGATTCTGTGGACCGGCATCCTGGTTTGCCTAGGAAAGTCCCAGTTTGTATGTCACCTGTCGTCATTATTACTAGTGCTTCTTTTCACTTGCACAAATATGTCTTTGGTAAGTTATAGTTATCCACGACACAGAGAATAACTGAACAAGATTAGAAGGAGAGAAGATTCTGGCCCAGGGTGGAGATTATCATTTCATAATGTTTAGTTAGGAAAGGGCTCACTGTTAAGTGTCCTATGAACAGGGATATGAAGGGAGGAATGGAAGGATTTACACATCTGAAAGAAGAAATTTCCAAGCAAATGCAGATGCCCTTAGGTGACAGAAGTTTGTTATGAGCTGGAGACACTTGTTTATTTTTGTTTCTGCTACCTATAGTTTTGGTGTCATATCCATAAAATCATTGCCCAACCAAATGTTAAGGAGCTTTTTCTCTGTGTTTTCTTCCAGGAATAAATGGTTTCAGATCTTATGTTTACATTTTTTAATGCACTTTGCATTGATTTTCATATATGATATTGGATAAAGATCAAATTTCACTCCTCTGCAAGTGGACACAAGGTTTTTGAACACCATTAGTTGAAGAGAATGTCCTTTCTCATTGTACATTCCTACTGTCTTTGTCACAGAGTAGTTCATTTTATATGTATGGGCTTATTTTTGAGTTTTCCATTCTTTTCTATCAGTCTTTTTTTTTAATCTTTTTTATTTTGTTTATTTATTTATTTTTTGACAGGCAGAATGGAAAGTGAGAGAGAGAGAGACAGAGAGAAAGGTCTTCCTTTTCCATTGGTTCACCCCTCAATTGTTGCTGCGGCCAGCGCCCTGCGGCCCGTGCACTGCTCTGATCCGAAACCAGGAGCCAGGTGCTTCTCCTGGTCTCTCATGCTGGTGCAGGGCCCAAGGACTTGGGCCATTCTCCACTGCACTCCCGGGCCACAGAAGAGAGCTGGACTGGAAGAGGAGCAACTGGGACAAAATCTGGCACCCCAACTGGGAGTAGAACCCAGGGTGCTGGCACTGCAGGCAGAGGATTAGCCTATTGAGCTTCAGCACCGGCCTTCTATCAGTCTTTATATCTGGTTTGATTCCAGTACTATACTCTTTTAATTACTAGTTTTATAATATGATTTGAAATTGGTGTGATGCCTTTAATTTAGTTCTAGATATCACTTTAGCTATTTGGGCATTTTAGTCATTCCATATGAAGTGTAGACTTGTTGCATCCAGCTACTTTACGTCTTTTGATTGGAGAATTTAGTTCATTACTTACTACACAGTAATGATTTAGTTCATCAACGTTGCCATTTAACCAATTGTTTTCAGTTTTGTAATTTCTTAATCCCCTCTTTCTCTCTCTTTTCCTTTGTGATTTGATGATTTTCTTATTCCTTTATCTTTTTTTTGTATCTACTATAGGGTATTGCTTTCTGGTTAGTGTGGGGCATACATACAACATTTCATAGTTAGAATAGTCTAAGTTGAAGGCCAGGTAATTTTATCACATACAAAACTGCATTTTACTGCCTTTCCTCCCACATTTATAATTTTTAACATCACAATTCAGATTTTATATTATGTATTTATTGTAACTCTTATTTTCAACAAATAACCTCTTTGGTAGCATTACACATGATTCATACACTACCATGCCTATACTAGATATTCTGAATTTGACTTTATACACCCTCTAGTAGTGACCCTTATACTTTCATAAGTTTTCATGCTTATGTTAGTAGTCAGCATCCTTTTGTTTTATCTTGAAGAACTCCGTTAGAATTACTCCTTTATTTCTGAAATATGAGTTCATTAGCTAAAGTATTCTTGTTTGACAGATTTACAGATTTTTTTCTTCCAATATGTTGAATATATTATTTCTTTTTTTTCCCTTCAAATAATTTTTATTCTCTGAAGGGACAGGACACCAAAGATTAGTTTTTTACAGATGGCCAATAGCCTACAGTGGGGACCAAATGCCCATCCCTATCATGTGGGGTCCTGAACTGTCATTGTTGCCACACTGAAGTTGCTTCTGTTTGTTCATGTCCTTTATCTGAGAGTGAAAGGCAGATCTTCCATCCTTGTAACAGTAACACTGAACAGTCTCAGCAAATATTAATAGTGGATAAATGACAAGAATATATCATTTCATTCATCTCATCTGTCAGCAAGGTTTCTTTTGACAAAGTTGCTGATCATCAAATGTATCTTCCTTTATGTGTTATGAGTACTTCTCATGTGTTTTCAAAATTTCCCCTGTTTTTGATTTTTGACAATTTGATTATAAATATCTTTGTAGAGTCTTCTTTGGGTTGAATCTGTTTAAGAACTTTTGAGCCTCATAAACCTTGATGTTCCTATCTCTCCCAAGATTTGAAATGTTTTAAGTCATTTCTTTCATTGAGCCTTCTGTCCATTTCTGTAAGTATTCTCCTTCTGTGACCTTTGCAATCTATATATTATTTCTCTTCATGGTGTCCCATATGTTACATAAATTTTCCGCATACTTTTTACATATTTTCTTTCCTGAGTAAATAATTTCAAGTGACCTGTCTTCACATTTAAATATTATTTCTTCTACTTGGGGAAGTCAGTCAATGAAGCTCTCAATTGCATTTTTTCACTTCATTGTACTTTTCAGCTCCAGAATTTATGTTTTCTTCAACTATTTCTTTATTTGTTGAATTTCCCATTTTGTTCTTGTATTGCTCTCATAATTGTGTTTAGTTGTCTGTTCTTATTTTCTTATAGGCCTCTGAACTTTCTTAAAACAATTATTTGGAATTCTTTGTTAGGCAATTTGTGGATTTGGAAAACTGTCCCTCATTTCTTTGGGGGAAATTATTGTTTTGCTTTTGTGTTTTCATTTTTGCTTGTTTGTTTCTGTTATTATTTGAAGTCTTATGTTGCCATCTTCTCACTGGAAGATACAGTCACTTTTTTTCTAGGTTTTATTGACTGTCTTTGGGAAACAAATGATTTACCAGTCTTCTAGACTAGGGATTCTAAGGCTCCTTTAGATCTTTCAATGCATTTATCTGCTTCACACATCTTATTCCTTTTTGGAACAAAATTCTTTTTTTTAGATTTATTTTATTTGTTTGAAAGACAGAGTTACGGAGAGAGGTAGAGACAGAGAGAGAGGTCTTCCATCTGCTGGTTCCCTCCCTAGGAGACTGCAAAGACTAGAGCTGTGCCAATCCAAAACCAGGAGCCAGGAGCTTCTTTTGGGTCTCCCACACAGTTGCAAGGGGCCCAAGGAGTTGGGTCATCTTCTACTGCTTTCCCAGGCCACAGCAGAGAGCTGGATTGGAAGTGGAGCAGTCGGGACTAGAACCGGCACCCACATGGGATACCGGTGCTTCAGGCCAGGGATCTAACCCGCTGTGCCACAGCACTGGCCCCTGGAGGGAATTTCTTAAGGTTGTATGCTTTCTCTCAATTCCACAAGTTTGGGCTGTGTTCCCAGTCTCCTATTTGTTTTCCCTAGGCTAGTGGCCTGAAAGTTTATGTGCATTCTGCTACTTCTTTGGAGTTGATCTGGTGATTGCACATGCTTAAAAGGTATCTACAAAGGCTCACATTTACAATTTGTGGGCACATATAGGGAACTGGCTATGGGAGGGAGATGATGAGATCACAGAGCATTGAGGATTGCTTGCAACAGTTGATATATATCTGAATATGAGGCATCCCAAATAACCCAAAGGCAGACCTCCTTCTGGAGTCTGAAAAAGTTAGTAGGATACATTCTCCCTCTCTGGAGTTTTGAGTCCTGATTGTTCTATGTCCTTGCCTGTCTTCCCTGCTCCCAGCCCATTCCAGCCATTAAACTGTGCTCAGTATTTTCAGGAAATGGGAAGAGGTGGGCTTCTTGGGCCCCATGTAGCTGGCGAAACAGGTTCTTGCTACTCTCTTGCTTTCCCCCATAGAAAGAATTGTAGGCAAAAGGAATCCCTGTTGGCACTGAGATGAATCATCTTGGCAGAAGACTTGGTAAAGCGTATAAAGGGCATCTTACACTCTTCAGTTCATTTTTATTGGATTTTTTCCCCAATAATGTGTTGACACTTCACAGGATTACTGCTTGTCCATACTAATGCACTGTGGGGAGATGATGGCAGAGAAATCCTATTCTGCCTATCTTTTTAATGTTACTCCTGAACTGTATCTTTAAAGAATAACCTTGCACTATACGGAATGGCAAAGGTAGAAGCAGAGAGATGAGTTAGTTCATTGTAACAATCAAAAGAAGAGATGATGTGACTTGAATCAGGGTGGTAGCAGTGTATAGGGTTAAATTATGCACATAATTTGAGATTAAAACTGACAGAATTTGCAATATATTGGCTGTGAGGAAGGGGAGAGAAAGAAGTCCTAAGAATGACTCTAAAATTTGGGGCCTGAGCAACCAAGAGAATGGAATTGCCATTTAGACAAATGGTGAAGATGATAGGAGGGGCAAATTTGATGGTGATAGAGGTGGGAAACTGGGGACTTTATTATATTTTATCTCTTTATGTTAGAGATCCAAAGGGAGGTACAGAATAGGAGCTGGATGTTCAAGGGAGAAGTCCATGCTGAAGGTACCAATTTGGGAGTCTTCAAAATACAGGTGTTATTTAAACCACAAATGGAGGTGATCATCTATCCTGTGAGTAAAACCAAAGAAGAAAAGAAGTCTAAGGACTGAGCGCAAATACGTCAACATTTATAGGCTGGTGCGATAAAGAGGAAGACTGATATGCCCTTTCCTTTTCTTTTTTTAAAGATTTAGTTATTTTAAAGTCAGAATTACACACACAGAGAGATATATATCATCTATCCAGTGTTTCACTCCCCAGATGGTTGTAATGGCTAGGGCTGAAACCAGGAGCTTCATTTGGTTCTTCTAAGTGGGTGCAGGGACCCAAGGACTTGGGCCATCTTCCACTGCTTTCTCAGGCACATTAGCAGGGAGGTAGATCAGAAGTGCAGCATCCGTGATTTGAACTGGTGGCCATATGAGGTGCTGGCACAGCAGACTGCAGCTTAATCCATTGCAGCACAGCGTTGGCCCCAAGATACACTTTTTGAAAAGGTGTACTTGCATCGTAGGAGCAAAACCAAAGAAGTAGAATCTTGGCAACCCAATGAAGAATGGATTTCAAGAAGAAGAAGGGAGAGACATACTGTGCCAAGTGTGGCTAATATAGCGAGTAACAACACAGAGCTCACTGGTCACACTCCCAGGAATTGTTTTAGTGCTGCTAAAGGAGGACCAACTACATTAATGTGAGTAATATTGCAGTGATTATGATTTCCACAGCATTTCATTTCCATAGTCCATTCTCATTTCCTTACTATTAACTTAGAAGAAATAATAAGTGGTCATTGTGTATATTCTTTCCAGCAGGTATCATTCTAAACCCCAAGAAGACAAGTACCTATTTTCTTTCAAAGAGATACATGAATGAACTTTCTGCACACTCTGCCAGCCATCTCCGTGTTTCCTCAACCTGTATAGTTGAATACATTTTTCTTTGTGTTTAACTGAACTCTATCTTTAGGCCCATTTCTTCCTGTCAGGTCCTCTGGCAAGATGGAGAGCAATCAATCACCATCGCCTTCATAAAAATGCCCTTTGTGTTCTTGAAACTAGTAATCAGATCACCTCTTAACCTGCTCTTCTGTAGGATAAACAATACTGCTGCCTTTCATCTTCACTTAAAGGCCCCACTTTTACCATCTTCATGTGTAGATAGGTAGCATATTAAGTAAGTACAGTCTCCTCTAGGCCTTCTTACCCCTATGTCTCACAGACATTTTTTATATTAATAACCTGAAAGCAAATCTTTACTTTCAAGAGGCACATGAATGAATTTCTTCTGACCTTAGAGTCTGTGATTGATCTGATTTTAGCGTCATGCCCACCCCAAGAGTGTAGGTATGTATGTCTGTGTGTGCACGAACATGCATTTCTGTGTGTCCATTGTGTCTCTTTGCATGTCTGCCTCTATGTATATGTGTATATGCATGTGTGTGTATCTGTGTGTATGATGGCAGAGCAAGAACACTTGATCAGATTCACAGGCTAGCTCAAAGAGAAACATTTCACCTCTGGTGGCTACTTGCCAGACAGAATGGTCATTCAGCTGCTCTCATTTATTAGCAAGTTTCTATATTTCAGCATACCTGCATGCCCTTGAAATCTCTGAAGAATGTGTTTTGCTTCTAAAACAGATGAAAAAAAAGGAACCTGGGTCTTTAAGAAATGTGGTTTCCTATCCTTGCTAATTACTTTTGCTCTATTTCTGAAACATTTCACATCTATCCTTGAAGTCTGAGCATTTGGGCCATGAGAAGAGCAGAAAAGAAACCTCAGATGGAAAAATTCCAGAGTACAGTTTACAGATGACTGATGCTTCAGCAACCAGATGCTCCTTAGTAGGGATATTGTACCTTTATGGATGAACAAAGTCTCTAATGCACCAGCTTTTGCTAGTTGCAGATGGGTTTTCTTTCTTCTTTATCTGTCTTAGATTTTATATCTTTAGATTTTAACAATGCCTCATGTATTTTATTCAGTTTTGGCCACTTTGGTGAAACAACTCATTGGTTAATCAACATTGAGGGCTTGTAAATTATTTGCCTTTAATTTTCCTATTCCTAAAGTGAATATCTCATGATTGTGAACTTGAAATACACTTTGATATATATGAAGACAAATGAAAGTCTTTACAATGGAGTGCCTTATTTGTGTGTATTTCCACACAAAATAGCAAACTAAGGCACCTTACAAAGAGAATTTAGAATTGTTTGGCTGCGTCCAGATTCCTTAATTGTGTCTGTGTCGGCAATCACTGATGAGCTGATCTGATTCAATGTTCTGAAGCCTTGATTTTCTCAAAGGTTAAAGCTGAAAATAAAAGCAACACTTCTTTGTAATGTCTATTGATCTTGAGTTTATAATAACGTCTTTGGCATTGTAGGGGATCATTGCTTTTCCTGACAGCCACAGTTTGCATTTAGTCTTAGCTACTGAGGCTTTTAAAGTCAGGTGGAATGTTCTCTGGAATGTTCTCTCTTCCAAGTATTTCACACTTAACTACACAAAATATGTTAAAATGATAGGCCTTCATGCCATCAACCCACAGAAGCAAGAGGGAGAAGATCCAACTCCTCTATTCTTATCTCACCCCTGCTGACTATAGAGGTCTCCAAACAGCAGGGAGGCATAAATGAAATTTATCACCAGATAAGCCTTCCAAAAGACTAAGAAGGTAAAAGAAAGTGTCTTTTTCTAGTAGATGATATTTTCCAAAGGATGGGGTGAGGCTCCCAGAGCCTAGAATCACCACATTTCTCCCTTGCTGAGCGTGGAGCTGATAAACAGTAATACATGCAGTGGTGCACAAATGTGCACTGAAATTCTTTAAAATGTTCACTGACCTTTGGGATCCTTCATGCTCTTTAAGAATCTACTGACCTACAGGCAATTACTACACACAAATGCTTAGCTTCTGCTGGGAATTCAACACTGGGGTTTTGCCACAGGCTTCTCTCTCTTCCACTTTTCTGCAAACAACCATATTCTGCAGCAAGACCAAAACAGCTTTAGCCCGCAGGGAAAGTGTGGGACTCGCCTCTCTGCCTGGGCTGGCTCTGCACTGCTGTTTGCTTGCAAACATTTAGTTACCAGGAAATGTGGAGTCAGCTCTGCTCCTGCTCCACTTAATTTTCTTCACCCCATGCAGTGGGTTTTTCTCTTCTGCTGCCCCAGCTGTTCATGCTTTTCCCAGGGCGGCAGAGTCTGCCCCAGCTGCAATCTGTGCTTCCTGCAAAGTTCCTTAGTTGTCTACTTGACCTCAGCTGCCCTGCCTAGATTTTTCATTTCCTGAGCCTTCCAAATCAACATTAAAAGCATAGTGGTAGCAGCTGCAGTGACAGCACCTGACGAGAGCATTAGTGGAGACTGCAGGATGGGGTTGACTCAGGAGTCAGACCTGGGTTCAAATCTTGCTTCTGTTACTAATATATTAGGCAAGTTGTGTAACCCTTCTGAGCTTTGGTTTATTCAGCCAGAAAGAAGATGCAATCTGCTGTAAGGATTAAAAAAAAATCATGGAAAACTTCCAGCATATTGCAGGTCGTTCCTACCATTAGTTTTCACCTCTGCTTCCCTTTCTGATTGTATACTCAGCTTTCTGTGGTCAGTATGCAAATGTACAAGACAAACAGCCACTCCACCTCATGGGGCTTATAGACTGCTTTAGGATGTAAGACCTAAGTGTGAGAAAAGTTAAATGAAAATTTGCTTTTAAATGAAAATTTTAAGACTAACTATGGGAGATAAATCACAAGGCAGGGGATGATTTATGTATTAATGTGGAAGACAATGTGTTATAAGAATTGACTGTGGAATAATCAAGAAAGAAAATTGTGGAAATAATGCAATTTTAACTCGATCTTCAAGAGGATTCTAATTCTAATAGAAAGGAGAAAGAACAGAGGGCCTCCTAGAGCCTCCTAGAGGAACACTGAGCAAAGCCATGGAATGAGGGCAGTGCAGGAGCGGCAAGAGGAGGGGGCCTCAGTTTTGACTGAAGCTGAGGATTCCTCTGCAGTGGTAGGAGAGGGAGCTTACAAGAGATGTTGGGATGGGAGTCTTTGACAGTCTCAGCAAATAAAAGTTAAGGTGTTCAGTCAAATGTGAGTTTCAGATAAATAACAAATAATCTTTGGGCCTAAATGTATCCCTAATCTTCATGGATCATATTTATTTAATTATTAGTGGTTTATTTGAAATTCAAATTTTTTGAGCATCCTGTCTTTTGTCTGGCATTTTGTCTTAACTTAAACACCATGCCAAGGTTTCTGCCCTTGGCTTTGCCTTACTGAGGGTTTTAAAATGAGGAGTGAACTGATGAATCAAGCACTTTATAGAGACCAACTTGATAAAATGCCAGAATGGCTTGGAGAGAGAGAGAGGGCTTAGAGGCAGGAAACTTGGCTGTGGTGTATTCTCTCCTACTTTAAACTCTTGGTCTCATATATGTAGAGAGAGAATTCTCCTTATAGCTTACTAGGCAAAGATATGTTTGTCCTTTATGCAATTTGGAGACTTATGGAATATAAGGATGCTGGATGACAGGTTAGACCTAATGTGATGGTATTTCCAATGAACATTAATCTAGACTCCTGGCATCAGGAATCTGTCATATATTATCAGTGGAATGGGAACACCCACAGCTCTTCCTAGAATTCTTCTGTGAATCTTAGAGATGGGTTTGCTTCCTGAAACACCATTATTTTGCTTTGATTTAGAGCTCACAAAGATAATGAAGACAATTAAATAGTAATATTCTCCTTGGATGTTTGTAGACAAACAGAAAACACTAGGAAAGGCTTCTTATTCATATTTAAAAATGTATCATGTTGCCAAATAAAATCATGTTTCCACACTGAATATCTTTTGACTCTCTCAATAGAGGAAAATATCTTTTTTAATAGATAAAGAAATTTCTAAGATTATGATTTTAGAAGAATTTTCAAAACTGATTTTTTTCTTTCCTTTTGCCTGATTTTATCTAATTTGTTGAAATTCAGCTTATTGAAAACTAATGGCACTATACTCTTGTTGATGGTTTTGATTATTTCCTCAAGCAATTTTGTTAAATACTTTTACTGAAGATAATGAGACCAAAGCAACTCTTCCAATTATGAAATTGATTTTAGACAATGATAGGGTGCATGAAAGAATTATTTTTGGTTTTCATTAATGAAATAGGAGGTTAAAATGAGTATTTGCTGAATCCTATTATTAACATAGCCAATCCAAGTGCTCATCTTTGTCACCTGGTGTGAGGACAGTGGACATTAATATCAGATGCTCTGATGGTAGGGTCACCTATCTTATTTTCAGATATCTTGGTGAGGGCACTTGGTGCACAAACCTAGCAGCTAACTTCTTCAGGAGCACAGGTGAATCCTTTTAATTGTTGATGAGCAAGCAATATTTGTCCTCTAGAACCAGGCATTTAAGTGGCAGGATCTGAATTATTTTTAGCATGTGATGCCTTCTTATATATAAATACTTAATGTGTAGCCAAAAAGTGACACTCTTACCACTTCCTTTATCTTTCAAATGTGATATTATTTCATGAAATGAAGACTTTCAATTGCAAAATTGCATGTCACAGAAAGGCATCTTCATTTGGTTCTTAGACTAAGAGTCAATTGAGGAAATATAATCAGTAAAACATCCAAGGTAGAGAATTCAGAGATTGATTCTAGAGGACTGAACCAGAAGACTACCAGTTCAGATAACAAGATCTGGATCACCAATGGCATTCAATGTGGCACGAATATGATGCAAGGGTAATGGCTTTAGTTGACTAGCCTCTGTTGAACTCTGGCCAGGAACCTGCTACTCTCATCACCAGGGAGTAAAACAGCTGAATCTACCTCTCTGGGTAATGTGCTATTCCCAAATTTTGTGTTCTGAACTCAGGAATTTGAAGCAAAGCATCCAGAATCAGGGGATAGATATGTAATAACCACTTGAGTTTGGTTTTGGTTGAAGCTTTTGCTGCTTGGTTGGAATTGTTAGTGCCATTCTTTGATTAGCCAGAACCTTTGCCTTGTAACTACTAAGAAAATTCTTGAGGATTATGCAAATAAATGTGTGTAGGAAAACCGGCCTTTCTTCCAAATCCTATGCCAAATTCTATGAATTCATTTTGGAATTATTTTTAAAATAACTTGCACTTTTTTGGCCTCCATCCCATTTCATGACTTCAAACGCTTTGGATCAACTTTGTATTTCCATTTCAAGTCCTCCTTCAAAATTCATCTCCATTGTTTTTTCTCCTGCTCATTTCAGAATCAGAGAATAGGTACACATAAATGCCCATTGCAAATAAACACAAAAGTTGCTTCAGTATGGATTCCCATGAAAGCTAAAGCAAAATAGCCAAAACAGAAGCAGAGGGAGGTGTGAAGTGTCTTTGTTGTTGTTTGTATTTATTTCTAAATTCCCTTCTCATTTGGACTTATAGGCTGTTGCTTAGATTCGTGATGACACAAGTTTTGCTCCCCTGACTTGTGTTTCTTCTTCCTCAAAAATTTACAGTGAGATATAAACTTTCAGCTGAGTTACTAGGGACTAGCTATACTGGGATGAGGACTAGAGAAAAGCTCTGGTTTGGCTTAGGGATAAGGAGATCAGCATTTCCTTTCATGCAGAGAAGTCTTCTAAGGCTTACTTTCTGATATCTTACATAATGTGGGATAATTGAGTCTTTTTAAAAATAGACCTAATGCCCTTTGCCTGGGGCTAGAAAAAAATCCTTTTATTTGGGGGGAGGTGACTTAGTTTGACTTTTTTAGAAAGTCTGTATCATATAACCTAAGTATCCTTGGGAGAAGACAAGCTGACATATAAACTTTTTTTGAGGTTGATGGCCCATCAAAATTTGCCAGAACTTTGATTGAAATATGTATTTTCAAATGACCAATGATTCTATAAATTGTTGATAGCCTTTTAGGATTTTCTGACTCTGGCAGTCTGCTACATTTTCCTGGGGGCAACTTTCATGAAGAAAATGCATTTAAAAACTAATGAGTGTGAACTAAGATGCTTTTTGAAATGGCCATGAAGTCAGCTACATGATCTATAAAAGTAGTTTCCATTAGCATGGAGAACAGCAATGCTTTTTATCAAAGACAAAGTTATGTGTGTGCTGCTCATGTTTGTGGAGCAGTGCTGTGTTGGGTCAGTGGAGTTAGTTCTCTGAGGGGATAGGCTGAGGCTTAGCATGGCAGTCATAAGGAAGGTGGGAAGTGATCAGAAACCTGCTACTGTTGAAACCCAATAGGAATCTAGACATGCTGAGGAAACTTGCCAGAGACCCAGAGGGACATTTGCAGCATATGGAAAGACAGAGCTGTCCAAGAAAGGTGGCACCCTGCTATGCCAACAGTCTTCCTCCTTGATTCAATATTAAAAGTGTGCTAGCAAGGGCTTCATATTTTTAAAAATAACCCTTAAAAGCTTAGAAATCTTCTCTTTGGATTACTTTTTCTTTTAAATATAGGAAAATATTGTTGTTGCAAATGAATATATAAATATTTTAACACTTTAAAAGCTCCTAGAACCCATTTAAATGATTACTTGTCAAATGAGTATATTTCTCATCTGTGGATCACTCTTACAAGCTAAATGAAAGGATGCCTGCATTAATTCCCTTCTGTGAAAACAGCATCCAAGTGTTTTACTGACTGAAGAATGTAGTGCAATGGAATTTGCCAGTTTAACATCATTCCTTCAGCTAATGCAGTTTACTGTTTCTGGAACAAAGGTATCATGTGCTTCTGTAGTGTATTGTTTTGGCACAAAATGTTTTTTCGCTGTGTTGGGGAGCTACATATAACCTGGCGTCTTGTATCTTCTACAATAATAATTGTTAGCAGAAAAAAAAAAAAAGTCAGCATTCCAAACATTTTCTATGCTCCAAATAAAGGCCACACCATGTAATCTGAAATCCTTCCAACAGAGGGCCCTATGGGTTTGATTTAGATCAAGAAAGAGGAAACTACTTGGGTTTAGGTTGCTATAGTAAATTCTATATTATACTTAAAAATAGAATCGATAAAAATGGAGTCAGTTGAGTTGAACTGGAAGAATCAACCCAAGATGAAGTGCAAGATCGACTCTTACAAGACAGAATTTCATAATTCTTTGAATTGATATTCTTTTCAAAAGACAAAATATATTTTACCATCTATAAATAAGGAAGCAGACAAATTAGAGATAACCCATGCTTTAAAGCACCAGTAATATTACCTCAGTCAGTTACATTTTAAAAGAAAAAAGTAGCTACTGCATCCGTTCTCTTTTTAGAGACATTTTATCTTTGCTGTTGGCAAATAATTTAGTGTTGGTATAAGCAGATGTATTATGTACATAAAATGCATAGTAAATATTTAATGCACAAAATATACATTTGTGTGCATGCACAATGCAAAATGTTACTATAATATTATACAATAACAAATGATACTGTTTAAAAAGGTGAAGTACAAAAGCTTAAGAATAAGCTAAAATGCATTTCTTTGCTTAAGCATACCACACAGCTTACTTATTTCGTGTTAGGTCTAGATTTAAATTCTGTTTTCAGATCAAAGAGGCTTATAATATGTACATTAAACTGAGGCCAAGAATAAACTGAAGCAATAAATTACTTTTGGACTCTAGATCTTTGTCTTGTGATTTTAGGGAATGCTTTATTTTATCTGATTTCTTTCAATGCTCTTTGAAATGCATGGATTCATTGTATTCCATGAGCAGACAGCTTTCTCAAATTTTCACCCATCTTATTATGTCTGGTTGAAAATATTTATTTCATTTGATTTAGAGGTGCCTTAATGACATAACTAATTTTCTACTTACATAAATATTTTTGAGGTTTGAATGTGCTTTCTAAAATATATTTGCTCAAAATTGTAAAATTAATCTTTTAAAATAATCTCTAAATGTTAATTAGAAATACTGGCATCTTAATAAATGCTTATATTTACAACTGAAATGTTTCCTTTTTGATCCTGAATATAAATGCAGATTATAATTTAATCTTCTGGATGAGCCATTACTACCTGAATCATGTATAACAAACACATTATAAATATATATTTTAAATTTAAGACTATAATAATATATTCTGTACTTATAATTCATATTTTTATAAAATGCATATAACTAATTTTATATAGCCATCTTTTACCTGTTAATATTTTCCTATATATATTATGCTTTGATCTGATAATATTAATAAAGAAAATCCTAGTTTATTTTGAGTATCATATTTAAAACATATATCTCTAGTGTAATCGGTTAATAAGCAGAAAACATTTAATTTGGTTGTCTATAAAATATTTTTTGATTTTTTTTAATTTACAAAACACTTGACAAGGACAGACTATTTTAAATATAAGAGTAGTTTCGGTATTAATATGGACTTTGGTTACCAAATATATATTTCCATTGTCTTTTGTTTTCTTTTTCTATGATTCGAGGAAGAGACTTCCAAGAAAATCAAAAGAAGATTCAAACAAAAATATTTACAGTCTTTTGAGATATTTTAAAAATAAATAACAAGGGTTTTCAGTAAAATTTTTCTAGAGGAAAGCATATTTTCTAATATTTGTTTTATTTTCAATAACAAACATGGGTTATGTCTTGCAATGGATTTTCTAACAAAGATTAAGTAGTAGGAAGCCACCTTGGTTTTATGGAGCTACAATTTTCATATTGTAAAACTGTCCATTTATTTCCAGTGTCCTTACATGTGAACTACAGGAACAGAGAACTAATGCATTTGTTTTATTTTACTTATCAACAGTGAGCTTATGGACATGACACAGTGCCTTCTGGCCAAGAACTGAAAGTGCACAAGTGCACAACAGTATGCATGCACATGGAGTGCACCTAGCCAATTCCTTTTGCTGAAATAATTGTCCATCTTTTTTTTTTTTTTTTTTGGTCTAGGGGTCCAGATATTTACATAACTATCCGAGTAGTGATTAACTTTCGTCAATATTTTAATCTTTTTTAATGTAAGAGGTGATTGCAGGGAAAACAGTAAGAAATGCTGAGTAAGAATAGTGTGACAACATACAGGGCTCAGTTTTGATGAAAAGTAACAATAACCTCTATCTGACTACTTTTGTATCAGCAACATGTATCCATAGGTAAAATTTACAAAAGAAATCCTAAATGGTATACCCTATCTTGTTTATTACAAAGCATAGATCATCATTATTTGCATCTATGAGTAATGCTTTTATGGTTAAATGAAGAAAATAGAAAAATCAAAAAAGAAACCACAATATTTTCTAAAGGCAGCACAGAAGCTAATGGTTTACTTCGTGCACCTGCCAGTTTGGGTTGCTATTAAAGCCACTCTGGAAATTCTCCTTTCTTTGTGCAATATTTTATGCTTTTCTTTTCTCCAGGGCAGATTGGTTCTGCCTGCACTTTATTCCTGAACCCACGTTCATTCAGAATGGATTGCCAGACTTAAACGCTCTATCTAGTGTTGCTGTGGCTGCTGCTGACTAATAATGCCCCTCCCCCACCCCAGCTCCTGTATCCCATCACACTCAGGCGATCTCTCTCTCTCTCTCTTTTACACACACACACACACACACACAGACACGCATGCACACACCGTTGGTTCTATTATCAACAAAGAATGCATAATGGTGAAGTACTCAGCAGTAATTTCGGTGATGTTTTTCCTTGCATGTTTTGAAAGTATTTGTGGAGAGTATAAATAAATGTGCTCTAGACTCTCCTCTTTCTCTATGTTGATATTTGAAGCTAAGCTCTCATCCAAAGGGGCAGCCTCAGCACTGCAGTGGCTGGAATGCTGTCAGGGAATACACTTGTGGCCCCATGGCTCCCTCTCTTTTTTTATAATATAAGCACCATATAGATTTAATAACGGGGTGATTGAAAACATTTTGATGATCGGACAGTTTCTCTGATCTGCCAAGGAAAACATCTGATTTGCTCGTGTACCAATTAATTATTGAAGCAATTTAAAATACAGGCTACTGTGCTTCTTTCTTGCAGAGGGGTGGCAGTTTGGGGTGTGTGAGCATGTGCATGTGTGTGTCACATGTATCTTTGCTGTTGGGCTCATATTTATGCATGGGTGTATATTACTTAGAAGGGAAGCTTGGCCAGGAATTTCTTTTTGACCTTGAAAATTACTGGGAAGATTTTCTCTGCGTGTATCTAGTAGAACAATATTCCAATGCAATAGAAACACAACCGACCCCCCACCCCATTTTTCCCCCTTTTAACTTGTTCTTCCTCCATACCACTTAACTGGGCCTCGTAACTGAACATCATATTTAATTTTAATTTCTATTTCTGACCTGTATTTTATTAGCACCTCTTCTGTTTTACAGTCTACTCACTGATAGGGTAGCAGATCTGTTGTGAGCAAACAATATGGTTTTGTTTCATGTTCCAATAAAAACTATTGTACTATGTGTTGTGTCCCCTATATTTTATACCTTATTTAATACAGTTGGGTGTGAGGGGATGATATTCAGACTTTGGGTTCATGTTTTTTAAAGTCTGATGCTCCATAACTTTTAAGGTAAAGGAAGAGCACATTCTTGGGTTATTGTAAAATTTGTTGCTTTGTATTGTGACAATAGTGTTCATATGCCTGACATCCTCATAATAATATTAAGCTCTATTTTTTAGTGTGATGTACTTTATACATTTGTATAAATGTCACAGCCTGTAATCACTTCCTTTGTCATCGACGATTAATCTAAAAAAATCGAATAATTCACTGCCCCTTGCCATTTACATATCGTCTGCTGCCATCTGCTCTTCTCAGCAGCAGTAAATGATGGGTAATTAACTCAGTGCCTTTGTCTTTCCCTTGCTGAATGTCTGACACATATAGATTTTCCTCTGTGTGCATGTGCGCGTGAGTGTGTATATGTGCATGTAAGAGGAAGAGGGAGGGAATGAGAGAGGGAAGTGCAAAAAAGAATGAATGATACTGCACAAGATAATGACATGGACAGTCATGCACAAGGCAATTTAGGATAAAAAGGTAATGATATTGGGTCTGGGAAGTGGCCATATTTCATGACCTGAAGTCATCTTCAGTGAAAAGAAAGAGCTGCTGGAACAATGGCTGCCTTGCACAATCAAGAAACGGTTTTCTAAAACCTTAGAAGTTAAGGTCACAATGCAAAATCAAAACAAGGCTCCACAAGCTACTCCTATAAACCAGAGTGCCCAGGGAGGTCATGTAAATGAGACCGAGGGCAGGGTACCCACAACCCACACAAATGTCCTAATTGACTTCTGAACCAGTAGCCAGAAGCTGAATTTGAGGAAATGGTTATGGAAAGTAAATCTCAATTGAGATCTTGATTGTCGACATATATTTTAAAATAAAAAAAATCGAGAAAACTTATAAGGACTTATAAAACTGGGGATATGTGTAAATGCTTATTTTAATGGGAAATAATATAACTACCTTAGATTTCCCCAAACTTTCTATTAAATTACTCAGTTTCTCCTGATGCCACCCAAGAGAGCTTTGGAAAGGAATCCCACATTATTCTGAAGACTTTATATATAATATTACTCCAGTAATTTGTCTTTGAAACATCAGTATCTTGTAATAGGCAAAACTTATTTGCAAGGTGGCTAATTTTGGTAATATTAAAAAAGAAATATTTAAAAAGATAAAATGTTAAGTGAGATCAGACTCTGGCTTGCTTAAATGTGGTTTTAATGCTAACTAAAATCAAACTATAGGTTAAGTACCAGAAATCCATCAAAATCTTTTTTTTCATATGGAATTACTAAAAGTTGCTTAATTAGAAATGACATATTTTACTGCTTGTAATGTTAGCCAGCAAAATCCAGTTCTTTTTTCAAAATGTTTACCATTAATATATTCACAGAAGTGTGTACATATAATATACGGCAGATATCAATCAAAGGAGTATTTTATAGAAATATAAGATCCTGATATTTTATCAAGATTTTCATCTCACTGTGTATTTTCAAGGCCTGAATGATCTCTTAACTCCTCTCCGAAGGGAATAAAGCACCACGGAGTCCTGAGCAACTCTTGGAGCCCATTTCAGTGTGGATGAGACTTTCCATGTGATATTTTTATTCACACAGTCCTAGCTCTGTCACTCTACTTTCCTGAAATGGCTATGGAAATAGTCTCTATTTTTGTCATGAATGCTTAAAAACATTTATCTTTCTGCTTAATTTACTTAGTTTTGGTTGATTTTGCTTCAGAATCTCTCACAAGGAGAGTGCTGACGGCTAAATGATGTATCCATAACTGTAAAGCAGCTGGACACCACTGGACAACCATTGCATTGTGGAATTACATTTTCTACATGGGTTAAAATGGCTTGTAGAGATGACTGAATTTGTACATTATGTGATGAAATGGATAAAAAACACACAAATACTAAGTTACTTAAATATAAGAAAGAGGCATTATGAATGTAAAAAAAAACCAGAATTTCATTTCTCAGGCTTGTGTTAACTGTGTGAAGTACATGCACTTTAGGAAACTATTTAAATTTTATAAACTTTTTCTGACTTGCAGGTAAATTTGTCAGTATCTAATTGAGTAAGAGCTTCTTGAAAGCTTTCACTGCAATTGTTAATCCAGCATCATTGTTCTCTCAGGCTGCTACGTGACCCAACAGGCTGGGAGAACAATATTGCTGAATATAATTGGCATATGTCAGCAAAATATAATTAGTAACAAGCCTGTTTCTGAAATGCTCTTTTTGTTGGTTTAAAAAAAGTTGAAGATTTCCTCTTGGAGTAAATTATAGCTTGGGTTTCTCATTTGATTTTGGTAGGTCTTAGAAAATAGATGGATTAATTTAAATATTGATTCAAGGAGTAAGTATTGATTTCCTATGGTATGCAAAGGCTGTAAATGATTTTCTTTCCTTCAGTGGGTTTTTATTTTAATTCTTGCTATGAGAGCTTTGTATAGGAAATATGGGATGGTGTTGAGGAGTCTTCAGAAAGTTCCTAGAAAATGTGTATTATAAGAAAACTATACATAGAATTTAAAATGTTTTGCACAAAATTAATCTTTTCACTTCATTTTCACACTAACTTTCTGAAATGCCCTCATACTGTCCTGCGATGTCATGAATACCAGACTTACATCAACCCTCCTACATCCTCCTGATTTTTGAACAGATTTAGTCCCAGGGCATTACTCAGTGGTTGTGAAAAAATTGCCACAAAATCAGATTCTCCAGTGACAGCTTCCTGCTTGGTAGTTACTGCCACCAAAGACACAGAACTGGAGAAAGTGTTTGAATTGTTTATTGCAACACCTCCTATGTGTTTAATTCCAGGGATATTATGGTTCGTGTTGGTAGCAGGGGAAAACGTGTTACAATGGCCTCTTAGCAAGCAGTAGAATAAAGAATAAAGAAGATGGTTAACTTTTTCACAATTAATGATTTTGGAAAGAAAAATGCTGTAACATGTAACATATTTAGGTGAGAGCAGAAAAATATTTGCCAAATTGTTGTTTTTGTGGGACAGAAAAGAACTATACACAATTTCTTCAGAACACAAGATTTGAATGAAAAATTACTTCAATTAAAGGTTGATTTAGAGCCACATCAAGAAGTGTGATTCCACTTAAGAATGTTGTGATATTGTGACTGTAGCCACATACGAGTGAATGGTCCTCTGATCCAAGTGGCAATTTCAGGAAGATAAGCCTACTTATCCATAAGACAAACCTATGCTGGTGATCAGTGTTGTGCTGCACATCTAAGATAGGTCTCCTTCTCCTCCTCCTTGCTAAGCTGTTTCTCTCATATCATTAACCCTAAACTTCTTCCTTACTCATGCTGTCATCATGGGTCCGAGATTTCTAACATTGTCTCTCTCTCCTTGGCAATCCATTTTAAAATTTCAAGATCATTTTTCCTCCTTCTTTTTCTTGTTCCAGGTCCTGTGCTCCTGGTGGGTTCTCCTCCACTCACATCTCCTTCAGCTAAGGCTATCCACTCACTCACGTTATACTCCTGTATCTCTTGAGCCACCATACTCATTTAAACACAGAACAGTTATGCACATACTGGGAAATAAGTCTATCCCTTTATACACACATAATCCATTTAAAGTCTTATAATCAACTACAGTTGATTCAAAATTTTGCTCTTTTTAAAGATTTATGCAATGGAATGCAACTTGTTTAGTTGAAGTAGTTGAGTTTGGACACAGCTACTCAAAGTAGAAATAATGGTAAAGGTCACCAGGGATACTTATCCATAATAAATAATACAGACAGAGGCCAAATAAGTTCATGTCAAATGGGTAGCTGTGGTAGAGGGGAATAATATAGCCACAAGTTGTAGGTAGATTAAGTGATAACAAACTCTGGGCCACAGAGAAGTTGGGTGAGTGCTAGCAAACATCCAAAACATATGAATCAATAATGTGACTACTTAATGTTATAAATAATTATCTGCTTATCAAAAGATTGTCAGCAGCTTCAATTTTAAGAAATTAGTTGCTTTGAACATTTGATAAAAATTTATATATGATCTTTTAAGGAGGCAGACTGATGGAGAATCACAAGACAACAAAGTGGTGACAGGGTGGTGCACTATATCTTGATTGGCCTCACTTTTCTCATCTGTAAAATGGATGATAATTGCAAACAATACCCAGTGGAGGAATGCAATGAGAGGGCTGATAGATGGTTATGGGTCCTATATTTTGTTGTCCCCTGATTTAAACAGAATTACTCTAATTTGTATTTTACATATTTTCTTGCTCATGATTTTTTCAACCTATACTTCCACAGCTTAAAAATGTTTGAAAACCTTTGTAGATTTACTCAGGAGATGTAGTATGGCATTTAGATGAAGGTGGGCTTTGGAACAAGCAAACTTGGTTTCAGTACTAACTCTGACTACCAGAATTTGGGGAGATAAGAGCACCAATTCACTATAGATATTCTTGTTAGATGTTGTTTAGAAAGATGGGTCTTGGTGGAGCTATGAAGAATAGCTGTGGAGGAAAAGAGACTGGAAGCAAGAATACATGTAGGAGATTTTAAAAAATTGTTTAGATATGAAATAATAAGCCCAATTCAAGCAAAAGCAATAGAGACTGAATAGGGAACACAGATTTGAGAAATATTAAGGAAATGAAATTCTACAAGAATAATTCCAGTTAAAGTACAAGAAGAGGCTACAGTGACTGTCCATTTTCTGGTTACACTGATCAGAGCTGGGAAATCCAAAAGGGAGCACTCCTGAGGAAAACCATGATTTTGAACATGTGTGGGAACTTCAATAAGTTAATAAAAATATGCATTCTCTTTAATTCCATTTACCCTAAAACTTTTTAAGCTACTCTTGCATAAGATGTGATAGATTAATTAGAAATGTCTACTGAGCTCTACAGTATAGAAATGAAATTTGGGTAATGTAGAAAAAAAAAGATGTTTCTGTATGAAAATATAGAGGTCATTAAAAACCAAAGCAAAGAATTATGGCCTCTTCGGGGGTGTGTGTGTGTGAGTTCTGTGAGCAAATTAAACCTAAATGGACTCAGATAGCCATTGTGTGTAATGAATTAATTTAATTTCTCTGGGTCTAAAATGACATTAGGTTTATACATCTTTGGGCAAATTATAAAAACAGTTGTCAATTCATTGTGTGTTTTTATGTGCTTATATGCATACACACACATGCTACATGGTTTGACTATTGTGCAATTTATACAGATTGCAATTTAAACTCCATTGTGAGGTTTAAAAGGATAAACAATTCAACTGTGCTGGTCAGAAGTAGCTCTGGAAGGCAATTAGGATTAGATAAGGACATTAGCATAGATCCTCATCATTGAATGTTGGTGATTTTATCAGAGGGAGAGAGACCAGGATATATGTACCTGCCCTCCTTATCTCTCACAATGTGATGTTCCGTATCCCCTTAGGACTGCCAGCGTGAATGTCATCACCAGCTGAAGCCCCTTGACCCTGAACCTCAAGAACCATGAGCTGAAATATACTTCCTTCCTTTATAACTGAACCCATCTGTGATATTATGCTATTAATAATAGAAAATGGACTAAGACTGTGATAAAGTGACTGTGTGTGTGTGTGGTTTTGTGGTTCCTTCAGGAATCCTTACTGAAGAGTTTGTGATAGAACCAAATTCAAAACCCTGATCTGCATGAGTGAAAATCCCAAGGTGATCCCAAGTATCTATCCCAGACAGCACTAGCAATAAGAGCAGAAGTAACAGTATGAGGGTAGTGAGGCAAATTGACTTTTGGCCTCTGTTGTGTCTCTATTCCTTTCCATTGGTTTGTGTTTATTCTGTCTCAGCTTCTTTAACCAGATAACACTCTTCATATCTTCCCACATTCCAACATGCTGTCGTCCTGAATTTAGCAACCTCAGTGGAAAAAATCACATCTTATTCACCATTCCAAATGGAAGTTCCTTAAATAATGCATGTTGCTCTCATTTAGGTCTTGTGCCCCTTGCTGAACCAGTTTCCAAGGCCATGGGAATGGAATATGATGGTTACTCAGGCTTCTGTCATAAGCTGCCGCCGAGATGGTTTAAGTTCCAGCAGAACCACATGGACAGGAGGCAGGGGGAGAGGGATACCTACCCAAAGGAGGAAGTCTTGTAAAAAGTAGTGCTATCTTGTTGACACACCTGATAAATGTTCACCCAGTGGCACAGAAAACCTGTGCCTGACATTTTCCTTCAGAAATCAGAGAAGGCTTCATGTTGAGCTGGACAGGGGTGGTTAAATAGGTTTCACAAAGGCCATACAATAGTATTTAGGATTGTGAATGTTCTTGATGAGAGTGGTGAGACTGAACTGTACATCTTTCATGTTGGACTGAATATGGAAAAAGAAGGCCAAGTTTTAAATTTTATGCATATTTATAAATATAATCATGGAGTTGATTTTCCACTACAGAGAATGATACTGTGTGAGCTTTTGCATTCTTCATCTTGAGCTGAGAAACTTTGGAAACTTGAGTTACAAACTAGAGGGCACTCAAAATTTTTAAAGGGGTGCAGACAGAGAATTCACTGATGAAATAGTAGATGAGGAATTTTCACAATTGGGGATAGAATTCTGAGAACAAAGATCCCTGAGAGAAGTGCTCTCATAGTCCCCCTTTAAGCAAAGATGTATTCGGGGGCACTTTTCATAAACTGAGCGTGTGGGGAATGGAGATTAGTAGACTGATATAAACTTATTTATTTATTATTATTATTTGGCAGATAGAGTTAGACAGTGAGAGAGACAGAAAGAAACGTCTGCTTTCTGTTAGTTCACCCCCAAATGACTGCTATGGCCGGAGCTATGCCGATCCGAAGCCAGGAGCCAGGTGCTTCCTCCTGGTCTCCTATGTGGGTACAGGGGCCCAAGCACTTGGGCCATCCTCCACTGCCTTCCTAGGCCACAGTAGGGAGCTGGACTGGAAATGGAGCAACTGGGACTAGAACCCAGCACCCATACGGGATGCTGGTGCCACAGGCGGAGGATTAACCAAGTGAGCCATGGCGCCGGCCCCTATAAACTTTTAATATCAACTTCCTACATGTGGAAGAAAAATCAGAGAGAGAGCAGAAGGACCTACTAAAGCAAAACAGGATAAAGCAATTCTGAAGTGCAGAGGGTCCTTTTGAAGAAAACAAAATTTTGCTTAAGAAATGATGGAATTATTAAGAAAGTTCTTGAAAGTGCATACAAATAATTCTAGAAGTAAACTGGGTTATTCACTTTCATTCCAATTGTAAGTGTGACCTGAAGTTTTGGGGAAAAATGATAGTAGAAAATTCTTTTTACCTAATTTATTTAAAAAACTTCAAATTAAAGTGAATAAATCAGAATCATTGTTATAGAAAATTAACATGTTCAGCATTGCTTAATTTCTATAACAATTTCTTTTGAAATCCAGAAAAGCATTCCCTCAAATGTCATTTGCTGTAAACCATTTGACCTTGTAAGTATAAAATAATTCTGACTAACCTAGTTGTACTTCAGCCTTGACCCAACTCTGGCTGTTGTAACCCAAAGGGAGAATAAACCAGCAGCTGGGAGATCTCTGCAGCTGGCACTGTGGCACTGCAGATTAAGCCACTGCTTGCAATCCTAGCAATCTATATTGGAGTACAATTTTGAGTCCCAGCTGCTCCACTTCTCACCCAGTTCCCTGCTAATGTGCCTGGGAAAGCAATAGAAGGTGGCCCAAGTGCCCTGTGTCCCTGCCACAAGGGAAACCCAGATGGAGTTCCAGGCTCTCAGGTTTGGCTTAGCCCAGCCTTGGCCATTGTGGACATTTGAGCAGTGAACTAGCAAACGGATCTTTTTCTCTTTCTGTCTGGTGTCACTCTGCCTTTCAAATAAATAAAATAAATCTTAAGTCAGAGAACCAATATTGTGTACAGAGAAACTTACTTTATGATTTACCAAAGTGAATATGTGTCACATACATTTCAAAAATACATGCATACATACATACAAGCTTAAATATTTATATACATGTGATTATAATTTATGCACATTTACAACATATATGTGTATATATGAGGGTACTTAAAAAGTTCATGAAAATGGAATTAAAAAATAGGAGCAGCCGGCACTGCAGCTCACTTGGCTAATCCTCCACCTGCGGTTCTGGCACCCTGGGTTCTAGTCCCAGTTGGGGTTCCGGATTCTGTCCTGGTTGCCCCTCTTCTAGTCCTGCTCTCTGCTGGACTGGAGGATGGAGTGGAGGATGGCCCAAGTGCTTGGGCCCTGCACCCGCATGGGAGACCAGGAGGAAGCACCTGGCTCCCGGCCTCGGACCTGCACAGCGCGCCGGCCTTAGCAGCCATTTGGGGGGTGGACCAACATAAAAGGAAGGCCTTTCTCTCTGTCTCTCTCTCTGTCTCTCACTGTCTAACTCTGCCTGTCAAATAAATAAATAAAAAATTTCTAAAAAATGTATATTTGATTTTTTTCTTCATGTAAAATATTTGAATACTCTTCCATGTCCCATGTTGTTTTGAAATCACCTGTAATTCTTAGGTTCCGTATCGTTAAAAAGGGAAGCCATTTCTGCTGGGAAACCCTTTTCACCAAGATGGCGCCGAAGGCGAAGAAGGAAGCTCCTGCCCCTCCTAAAGTCGAAGCCAAAGCGAAGGCCTTGAAGGCCAAGAAGGCAGTGCTGAAAGGCGTCCACAGCCACAAGAAGAAGAAGATCCGCACGTCCCCCACCTTCCGGCGCCCCAAGACGCTACGCCTCCGAAGGCAGCCCAAATACCCTCGGAAGAGCGCCCCCAGGAGAAACAAGCTTGACCACTATGCCATCATCAAGTTCCCCCTGACCACGGAGTCGGCCATGAAGAAGATAGAAGACAACAACACACTGGTGTTCATTGTGGATGTCAAGGCCAACAAGCACCAGATCAAACAAGCTGTGAAGAAACTCTATGACATTGATGTGGCCAAAGTCAACACCCTGATCAGACCTGACGGAGAGAAGAAGGCGTATGTGCGGCTGGCTCCTGACTATGATGCTCTGGACGTTGCCAACAAAATTGGGATCATCTGAAAGGAGTCCAGCTGGCTAATTCTAAATATATGTTTTTTCACCATAAAAAAAAAAAAAAAAAAAAAAAAAAAAAAAAAGGGAAGCCATTTCTTTTTCTTTACTTGGATAATTTTTTTAGTTTTTAAAGGCGCACTCTTTTTCAGGTTGCCTCAAGGATAAGATCATCAAACAATCTTTTCTTATGCATTTTTTGAGGAAAGTGCTTTTCCATGAATCCTTTTATCACTCTCAGTTCTCTTGTTTTGTTAATGTGCCATGGGATGACAAATTACTTTCAAAGAACAAATGATATCCCCAGTCTTTTCTAATGAATAGTCAGAATTTGTAGATAGTCAATAAATATTTGTTGATTTTATTCTGCTTGGGATTGGGGATACCATAGTTTTGATGGTCATTTATGAGTTGCTGTATAAAGGTACTCTTGATTTAGTTACAGAAAGGAATCTTGCCTCTTTCTTTTTCAATAAGCTGTTAGAATTGTAGTTTTTTTTTCTCTTTATAACCGTAGGCTTGTCCAATTTCTTAAGATAGTTTGAAATAATGTCAAGTAATTGCTTGCATTGTGAGTTATTAATAAAGACAAGAAACACACGTATTCTTCACAAGTTTGCAATATCCTGGCAGAAAGGCTCAATTTGGTGGCAACACAGAAAATTCAAGTGAGTTACAGAAGATACAACACCTTTAGGAGTGCTGAGTTTGTAGTTGTTAATAAATTAATTACATTGTTGGTCTTCATGTCAGTACGCTGAGCTGGAAAGTCAATCTGAGTGCTCCCATATGGGCTTGTTTGGTGAGAGCAAGCTAAATAATCCTCACAAACTGCATCTGCATCCAACAGTGTATACTAGATATCAGTCAAAAGGATCACCAAGCCTAATGTGTCTTTCTCCATTCCAAATATTGCATTCTATCTATCTACCATGGTCACTTATTAATCAGCCAGCCTCAGACAAGTTGATAAAGGAGTGGAGGAAACATCCCTGGAGACTTGGAGATCTGACTCTAGTTTTGATGGGATATTATTCTGAGGATTCGCACATTTATTGACCTCAATGCTAGTGAGGTCAACATGATAATGCGGTGTGTATTGATTTGGTTCAATTCAGGAATTGCTCATTTATTGCTTATATTTATGTAAATAGAGCAGTAGTCTTTCATCTTCCAATTACAACATGTTACTGAATTAATGTGATTAAAAATGAAGTTGGACTTAATGTTCACAGGGCCTTTGTTTTCATCATAAAATGCAGAGGAATAATCATCTAAAATTAATATATTCCTGTGGAGCTGAATGTGCATTTCAGCATCAGTTGTTATACCTCCCTCTTTAATTTTTAAGTCAATTCCATGCTAAAATACCTTGATACATTTCCTTTTTATTCCTGACCCTCCCCATGATGACTGCATCTTCAAATCATGTTATAGGGTAAATTTTTCTACATGTGAGAATAATATGTCTTTGAGATGAATATAATTGGTGGGAATTTACCATCCAAAGGGTTTTGAAGGGGAACGTCTGCTATTTTTACCAAAATATTTTCAATCATCAATTTTTCTTAACACAATAATAAAAAAATATAATGAATGAAGTAGGAATTATGAGTTCTTGCATTTGGCAACTGAACTGCTTTTTCCTAGGTCATTGGCTTGTTGTCTAAGCTTGGAATCACTTTCTGGAACCAATAATATAGAAGACACACAGCTATGACCCAAATGATAAATCTTTTGTTTTCTCTTAATGGAGAGAGAAAATAAGTTTTGGAATATGAGGTATTATATAGTTTTTGCTCTAATTTGTAGAACAGAACAGCTCTGACCACTGAAGTATAAGAAAATATATATGTTATATTTATAATTGGTTTGATGCCTTGCCTTTTAATATTGTTTGAGACAAAAATCTTTTTATGGGAATATTGCAATAAGAAAGGTCTTCTTGCACCTGTTTCACTTCATCACTGACCCATTCAGTATAAAAATAGAGAAGTACATTCTGCAGAACAGCGTTTTATGGAAAATTCAGTATAGCCAATATTGTGGTCTATTTCTTAAACTCATCAACTATACCACCACCAGGAGACATTTACAGTGGGGACAAGAGATTCACTCATAAGCACTCCCTTTGGCTGCCAGGTAAAGGATATCCAAGAACTGACAGCAGCATAGCATTTAAGGGCATCAGTCTGGTATAAAAAATGAATATAGAAGAGATGAAATCACTGGATATTGAGCAGCAGGGAAGGAAATGATTTGTATTGCCTGCTGCTCTATAAAGGTATATTATGCACAATAAGAACAGCTTAGTTCCCTTGCCTCTGTGGCTTACCACTCTAGAACTGGACATGCATAATGTGCAGGATAAGTTTATCTTCCAGCATAGGCTGGGCAATTATTTGGTATTGATTTTTCTGAAAGTTTTGTCTTACATGTCAGCATTTTGTTGGCAAACTTCGCAACATAATCCAATCAAGTCTGTGCAGAGATGAGTGTGGGTAGAGATAAACCCTCCGCCAGCAAGTCCTTTGCGTGGTCGGTAGGTAGCCCCTCCACATTAAGAAAGCCCTTGCAACTGTGCCTTCTCGTCAGGGGAATTGTAATCTTGGGGAATCCCTGTGCCTGATTGCGGCTCTCCTCCCAATTGTGCACTTTTGACCTCTGTATTGATTCTGTTCTCTCATCAAAAGCGCTGATGTAATTCCATGTGCTGGGATCATGCCGTGATTTGCATTTAGGAGCTGCAACTGTGCGCTGACCCCAAACCATTTCATCAGAATGAAAGTAGACCAAATGGCAGATGCGTTTCCCCATAATATTAAAGTCTATTGTGCCATTTGGTGGGTGTCTTTATTGTATATAGAAAAAGGGCATACACCACCCGCTCTGGATTTTGATTTAATTCCAACCAGGAATTGAGAAGTTCTTTAAAACATAACAGGGATCAAAAGGGATTTTATTGATTTCCACATTCAGTTCAATAAATAGCATTCCTGTTTGTTAAAGCTTAACACACAAAGATGAAAGTATCTGAATATATTTTCAGAAATTCTAGCACATTTTAAAATGATTTTATTATTTTGGTGTTTTCAGCATTTGTTCACTAATATTTGCCAATTATGAAGCCTGTTTACTGACTGTCTACCTAAATGTACTAAATGGGGACACTATATAATAGTTCTCTGAAGAAAATATGTCATTAGCAGATCCAATGCAGTATAAATACAGACCATTAAATTATTTTGTTTCTTCTACCCTCTTCTTCATCCTTCTCTTCCTCCTCAATTTTCTCCAAGTATGAAAGAAAAGGAGAGGAGCCAATTTTTAAAGGCTAGACACCTAAAGAGAACTTTGCGAAAACCAATGTAAGTCTACAATTATCTGTATTGCAGTATCCTTTAGATGTCATTCACTCTCTTTTTTAATTTCAGTCAACACATATCTACTGAGCACTTAGGGATAGGTGCTTGGACTTTACTGATGTGAAATGCAGATATGGTCCCACATGGAACTGGTATTCTAATTGAAGAGGCAGTCAAAAAACGAGTATAAAATGAAGCAAAAACGTTTAATTACTGACAACAGAAGTTACGCTATGGATGGGTTCATAATTATTTGGAGAAATACTTGCGAAAGTTAGGGATGGGAATGGAGATAGGAGAGTATTAGAAATTAATAGAAAATGAAATTAAAAGATAGCTTTATTTTTGAAAATCCAGGCATAGCTTTTTTCATAATGGATTTTACATGTTCTTTTCAAATTCCCTCAAACGGAAGGAGTTGACTACAGGTGAGGCTGTTCACTGGAAACAGAGGGAAGGGTTTACCAGTTGGCCTCACTATATGGGTGCTGGGAGTAAGGATTTCATGGATACTGAACCAGATGTATGGTTCTCCAAACTCTTTAAAAGGTTGGTGTAGTGGATTTTCCATGGAGAAACCACATCAGGGCTGCCCTTTGTGCCCATATCTGTGAGAGACTGAGCAGGGGAACAGCAGGCCTGCAGTGCTCATTAAATGCTCTGGGATTAGAAGAAAGTCTGGGGAATACTCTGGATCCTCACAGCCTAAGGATTAGGTGTCTCAAGTCAATTGTCCAAAAATCTCTTTTTTTCCAGTCTTCAATAAATATTGTGAAGAAAAATTATACTGACTATAAAAAATATAATAGGGCTCTAGTTAAGATTGGGATGGGAAGTGGTAAGAGAAAAAACTTCAGTTTTTCAGCCAAAAGGAGAACTGGATTATTTCATGAAGAAACAATTGTGAAAAAGTCTGCAATTACAGAAATGTTGGGTAGAAAATACCAATAACAATTTAGATGCATTTTCTTTTTTTTAAATTTTTTAAAAATTTATTTGTTTATTTGAAAGTCAGAGTTACACAGAAAGAGAAGGAGAGGCAGAGAGAGAGAGTCTGCCATCCACTGGTTCACTATCCAATTGACCGCAATGGCTGGAGCTGGTGCTGATCCAGAGCCAGAAGTAGGGAACCTCTTCCCGGTTTCCCATGTGGGTGCAGGGGCTCAAGTGCTTGGGCCATCTTCTACTGCTTTCTCAGGCCATAATAGAGAGCTGGATTGGAAGTGGAGCAGCCGGGACTTGAACCGGTACCCATTTTAATGCCAGCACTGCAGGCAGCAGCTTTACCTGATATGCTACAGCGCCCGCCCCATAGATGCATTTTCACATGAATTTCATTAATAAATCCACAAAGCAAACTTGTGAGAAAGGTCCTGTCATTTCCCCAGTAAGGATAGACGTTCAGGCAATGACTTGCTAAAGGCTGACGGGTAGTGAGTGGTTAAGGCAGAACTTGAACGCAGGTCTTCTCACTGTATTCTCTGAGCCCTTTCCACTAACTCTGTTACACAGTGTTTGGAGTTGTGAAAACATTCACCAGTGGTGTTTCTTTAGTCACATATTCTGATAAACATGAAAAATATTCATTTAAAAATCATATTTTACTAAAATTTCCATGAACGCATTTGTTGAATACATGGCAGTTCATGCCTACACATTCTTCACACTGGGGCTGCTAGAGGACTGACAGGGATTCAGTGGGCCTTTTCTGCCTCTCACTGGACTGGAAGCAGCAAAAGACAGGATGGATATGTGTGAAGGAAAAAAAGGGAATGTCTAAGTTCCTACTTTTGGAGATCAGGCTAAAAATAGCAGCAGTATTCTGGGGAAAAGTAGACACAGCCCTACTGCTGACATTAAGTCCTACAGGGAAGTACCAGGGTGTAGTTAAATAATCTCCATGTGTTGTCTTTGTCTTAAGGGAGCATGGTTCAGAGAGCTTTTGACAAATCTCCTATCTCTGCCATCAAATTCCTGTGATTAATATTTTATGCAAGGGTTCAGTTCTATGAATCACAATCCACAATACAATTATACTTATTAATCATTATTAAAATCAATGATTAGATAACAGATAATGAAGTGGACTATCCTTTATATAAGTAGAAGGTGAAGGTTAGGCAAGTTTCCCAACATTGCTTGTTTATCACTTATTGTCATTTATTATCTATAGTTTTAGTTAGAAGACATGTCTCTGAATCAAGATTCTAAAACTCAAGATTTAAAATCCCACTTTGCCCTTTTGTCTGGGATCTGACCCTGGGTAAGTCATTTAGCATTTCTAGGCTTCACATTCATTATCAGTAAAATGAGGTTCATAATATTTAGTATGCAAAGTATTTTTGGAGATGAAATTAGGTTGCATGTATAAAGTCAGTGGAAGTCTTTCTTGCCTCTTTGTTTTTATTCATTTTAGAAATGAGCACAATTTAGAAATGAACATAACTTTTCTGAGTGGCCAGGGAACAGCATGAAACTAGGGTAGACCAAGAACGAATGTGTCAGCTATTCCTATTAGCATCTGGATATTTGAATCCAGGTCCTGAGATGAAGGCCACCTGCACTTGGATATTATGGTCTTTCCCTGCTCTGTAACCTGATTATGTACTCTGTTTCAGGAATTAAAAGTTTCAACCAGAAATAATAGATAGAACTCCCAGTTTTGAGTCCCAGGCCTCTGTTAATTTATTTTAACGCTATGTGTCCACAATCTTTTTCATTTGTGAAATCCACTCAGAGTGTTCTTCAGAAGAATCAAAGTCCAACTTTGCACTGAGACGATGGAGCCTAATGTAATTGCTTCATCATAGTAGGAAGCACTTGCAAGAAAAAGCCAATGTTTTTTATTGAAAAGCACAAATTTACTGTTCTACCTGAGAGCTCTGTAGTATGCTTTGAAATTTACTCATGGCACATGTAAATTAGATATTTGCATCCAGTATTTCCAATGAGGTAATTTGAGGGAGATGTTATATTGGCATCCCATTTCATACTGCCTCATTTCAAATACATCTTGATGGTGGCAGGTAGCAATAAGTGTGGATTATTACTAGTTGGCTGTTAGAATCAAGAACTTTTAGTTAGGAGATATGGAATCTTTTCAGCTCATACTGGTTGTGTGAGCCACTTTTTTTAATCTTCCATTTAGAAGTTCCTCACTCGTTGATTGTCATTAGCCTGGCTCAGATTCATTTATGGAAAATAGACAGTGGTCTTAAAATTATTTTGTATTTTGAAAAACATTGCCTTTGACTACAGGTTCCTGATGAGTACATTTTGATGTTTCTGCTAAGAGGTAAGGGCCATGTCTGTTGAAATTAGTTCATTCTGAGGCTGGGACAATGTCAGAATTTCATGCATCAATTCTTGCCAAGTGAAATACAGAACTTCAGGAGACATAGAAAAAGATTGCCGCTTTCCCCAAGATCAAAATCTTTCCGTTATTTTATTAATGAATAAATTTAGGAAGCAAATAGCAATTAAAATGGCATGCCATTATTATAGCATATGATCTGCACTTGTTTGCAGCATCGGAACCCTACTGTAAAGAGTATTTCTTGTGTATTGTAAACTTCTATGTATGTAAAGGTGCTAAAAATTATAATTTTCTTTAAGGACTAAAAATGTAAGCACACAAGTATAATTAAGACAAGAATGTATTTTCTGCCCTTCAGTAATGATTGGCCTTCTTTTTGATAGCTTAAGTTATTGATACTATTTAGTTTCTACAAAGTATATTTAAGCAATTCCACAAGGGAATCTAAATAATCTCCTTGGCAACAAGAGTCAGACAGAAAACACATGCTGTACTGCTGTGCCATTTCCATTTCGCAGGTGGGAGGAATGAGGCTCTCTGATGGAGAGTAGGGGACAAGAAGTGAACACTGAGGACACTGGTCGGGAATGCAGGGTGTGAAGAACACTGAGGACAGCTCGCCAGTGGAATTGGACGTCTGTAGCTTGACAGCTTGTTAGGCATTTGGGCCTAGTCTACAGGACCATGGACATCCAGCTCTTATTCCCTTGCTCACCTGAGAGCAGGATGGTATTATTGCTCCAGATGCACGGTTCTATTTCCCCCTGTCAGTTTCCCAGTGAATCAGTGTAAAGGATTTCTTAAATAGTAACACTCTGACCATATCTGAGTTTTGCTTGTGAGAATGTTTTCCATGTTGACTAACCAAGTCCTTAGGGTCTTTTCCTCCATCTCTTGTGTTTTGGATCCTTTCAGAAGTGCTGATTATCCTATGAGTGGGTTTCTGCTGCATCAGCATATAGGGAAGCAAAACATTTCAACCCTTCCATAGTGACAGGTGACGAGTCTGATTGTTTGCTGATGGTGATTTGGGATATTGATGCTTTAGGGAAATAGCAACATCGAACAGGCAATCTGCACAGCTCACAAACTACACAAAGAACATTGATATAAATAAAGTGTCAACTGGGTGCTGCAGCTTTGTGCAGAATCATTTTCAAATTTTCCTTTTTGAATTATTAAATAGATCATGTCAGAATGACTCTGATTATTATCCAATCCATATGCTTCAACACCAACCTTTTATGTAATATCAAGTGACTGCAGTGATCAATTGGACCAATCATGAAGGCTCCCTCATTCTGGAAATGACTCCAGCACTTCACCACTCTGCAGCATCTCATGCAGATATGCAAACACCTGCTGCATTGCTTATGGGGAGCTTACAGCACTGTCTGCCTTTAGGAATGTGTGCAGGTTGTGAAAATATATTTAGTTTCTTATCAAGAAATTTAAGTGCAAGCAAGCCCATCTTTTTGCAATTTTGTGCTGCTCTAGCTGTGTTCGTATTGTATTGTTGCCCAGCTGTACTTCTGTGTAGCAAAATTATGTACACAACCTGTATTGTAAATAAAAATACGATAGTACATATTTCCCCAAACTATTGTATAAAAAATAAAATGCCTTTTGTTCTTTTAACAACTACAGTTATCTGCTGGAATCAGAGATTCTGATATGCAGGCATGTAGCCATGTGTGATTTATAAAATGTGATAAAATGATAATCTCTCACCTACAGTAATATATAGTTTATCCAGATAAATAACTCTTAGAATAAATATTGTGGATGCCTTTAGGGTCTTAGGCTTTTAATTAAAGTGGAAAAAAATACTAACTGTCAGCTTTTGGATTTTAACATTCTCTCTAGAAAAAAATAGTTTTGGGTTGAGAACACGTTTGTGACATTCCCTGGGAATAAATGGGAGATGGCATTTTTCTAGTCCTCATGAAAAAGAGGCTAAAAATGCATGGTATAGACATTCCAAGATAAAATGATTTCCTGAGAAAGCCTCCATGTTCCCCTAGGCAGCTCCCTCCCAGGCCCAGGGACTGAGAGTGGAATCCGGGGGCACCGTTCAGTAATTGCCAGTCACTGGAGGGAGCACCCTTGCTCGGGCACTTTTGCCATCGTCCTGGTGTGTTGCCATCACTCAGAATGACTGCTGAAGCAGAGGGCTTTCTTCCTGTCGCCTGCATGTGATTTTGACGTTGGACACAGGGAGGCAGGGCAAAGCAGTGGCAGAGACGGAGCACAGGGGAGGACGGAAGTCCTGGAGCACACTGCCTTCCAGAATGTCGAGATGACAAGGCGCACGACTGCCCACTTAACCCTAAAAATACAGCCTGAGCTGCAGTGTGAGAAACAGATTCAGTGGGGACTCATTTTAATTGTTCTTTTGTCTACTGAAAAAGGGTTTAGGTTTCTTTGAGTACACATTTCTGGAAAAAAACACTTGTTACCTTTATGTGACAGACTCCGTCTCATTAAATACATAGACTGCACACTGTACGTATATACCCTGTGCATTTCCTTTGTTTATTTTCACTGTATTTTATAGGATTTAAAATACACACAAAGGGAAAAAAACCCAAACCTTGTATTATAATGCAGTGGTAACCCTATTGGACCAATTCGTCTAGATAGTGTCCACAATTTTGATAATACATGACATGCTGACAATGCATGAAATTATTACTTTAAATGACTGTGATATGATGTTTTTTCTTTGTTTAATATAACAAATTCAATGTTCCTGTAACATGGTTTAATGTCTCTATTGCGTGGGTGTAGATTGCAGCACTCTTGAGAGATAAGTGGCCTAAGAAGTTGAGAAAAAAAAATAGGGAGTAACATTTTTAAAATCACTTTTAGTTTTTGTTTGGAAAGTTAATTTTTCCCCTGTCATTTCACTCTGCTCTGGAAAAATAAGATATTTCCAAATAGGAATATGACTTCAATGGAACTTAATTGGTATAGTTTGTGAAATAATTTCATAGGTTTAGAACAAAGATAGTTTAAATGGGGAAACATGAAATTATGTGCTGATGATAGAAAACAAACTAAGACAGGCGGTCAGAGGTGTGTGTGTGTATGTGTGTGTGTAACAATTTTCTCATCATACCTAAAAATTCATACAGCAATTATAAACAAAATCAAAATATATGCCTTATGATATAAGTGCAAAAGAAATTTAGGCAGCCTATTGTTAATAATCCAAGTTAACAAGCACATTGTTTATTTGCTTTTTCTTTCCTGTACAGTTTAGCCATCGGTGTTGACAAACACTTGCTAAGAAAGGGCTATTTTAGCATTTTAAGATCATTGCCATACGGTTATAAAGAAAAAAGGAGGAGGGAATCTATTCTATATATTTTCCTCTTGGGCAATGGAAATAAGTGCTTATGATTCTATAGTCTTTTAGCCTCCTGCCCCTCCCCCCATCGTTTGATCACATTATTCACACAAAGAACCAATGAGCCGTTGTGCCATTACCTTAAAATCCTATATTAATGAGACAGCTACAGTTTTTAATCATTTGAGTTAAGCCTTGAATATTCTGTTTGCTAATATCGTGCATCCGTTTAAAATGAGAACACATATTTTATCTTTCTTTTGCAGATAATGAATAAAATACTGATTTTTCTCATTGTAAAGTTGTCAAATATTTTGAAGAAAGAATATTATTCCTAAGCAGTTAATCTTATCTCTAAAAACAGGGGTTAAAAATGTATCCCAGAGAGGCACCTCAGGAGATAATGGCCTGGCACTTTGTTTCTCTTTCAAAACTTTTTGGGTAGAAATAAAGACATACACAAATAGTGTGGGAAGCTGATCTCCATCATTTAACAAAAACTGAATGCATTTGCAAAGGTCCTTAAATGGTACCTAAGCAACCTATACTTAGTGTCTTCCGAAGAGTAATTGTGTGGATAAAATGAAGGATTTTTGTTTTTGCTTAATCCTTCACTATGGTAAATTTGCTTTTATTTATTAAAATGGCTTAGAAAAGCACTTTTAAAGTTTCTATTGCACTATCATTTGATTATTTTTCTTTTTAGCTAATGCCTAATTTTTAACTTAAAAACGTGACATCCAGGCAAACTCAATCCTACAGATTGACATATCATATAAACTAGAAAAAAATCTCACTTTTTAAAATTCCTATATAAAAACATAGTAGTATATTCAACTTTTTGAAAACTGCCAAGCATGTTTTATCTATGGACTATTACATTTTTCTTATTTGATGAAAAATCTATTAGTTGCTGGGATACCATTCAAGAAAGTTTCAGTTACTGAATTCTGAGTGCCTCATACTAAACAAGTATGTATGATAAGCTATAAAATGTGAATTTTAGACCAGAAGGAAAGGTGTTTTAAATGGAAATTTGGTCCTGTTTCCTTAATTCACAGTTAAAATTCATGAACAAACTGTAGTAAAATTAAAAGGACTTTACATACATGGAGTTTTTAAAGGCTAGTTAAAACACCTGACACTACAATACATTTATTACATCCCTATCATTGAACATATACTTTAATAGCAAACAACACACAGGAGATTTTCCTGTGTTTGTGTTTGTCTCACCTCGGCAGCTACTTAATCTTTTATCTAAGATTGTTTTCATTGTTCATGCAGGAACCACTGTCTTCATGTCCTCATTTTTTTTTTTTTTTTATTAGACAGGCAGAGTTAGTGAGAGAGAGAGACAGAGAGAAAGGTCTTCCTTCCCTTGGTTCACCCCCTAAATGGCCGTGACGGCCGAAGCTACGCCAGTCTGAAGCCAGGAACCAGGTGCTTCTTCCCCCTGGTCTCCCATGCAGGTGCAGAGGCCCAAGCACCTGGGCCATCCTCCACTGCCCTCCCAGGCCACAGCAAAGACCTGGACAGGAAGAGGAGCAACCGGGACTAGAACCTGGAGCCCATATGTGATGCTGGCTCCGCAGGCGGAGGATTAACCAAGTGAGCCATGGCGCCGGCCCTGACTTCATATTTTTTTTTTTAAGAATTTTGGATATTTCTAAAGCTACATCTCAGTCTTTGGGCCAAGTAACAATGTTATTTTATTTTACAGAAGAAGGTAAAGTTTTAATCTACCTAAAATTATAGAGAATGTAGAAACAAGATACTTTGGGGGAACATTGGATTTCCAATCTAGCTCTTCGGTTTAAATATTCAGCTAATCTCCCTGGTCTGTTTTAACCTGGAACAGACGTTGCTCCTGCTCTCCCTACTCCTGTCTAGATCTACTCTCTTGTCCACATATAGATGCCCTCTTACTTGAAACCCTTCAATCGGCTTCTTTTTTCTTATCAAAAGGATGATTTCTACATAATCAGTCAACCAAGCATTACAGCCTATTAACTGCCCAGGGCTGCCCAAATCACTACATTTTGCTGAATTCTATCTGATGTGTTCTTCCATAGAAGCAAATATATCTTTGCAAAGTAGTTATTAGACACCTTATTTTAGTTACTGATTTTTTTTTAACCAACAGAATCTAAGCAGTCTGATTGGAATTTCAGATGATCGTCACGCTAAATCTGAAAGTCTGTTTTAGACAGAATCTAACATTTTTCTTATATTTTAACCAAGTGTAGAGGCAAGAAAAATGTCCTTTGAAAATCTTTCTACCTAAATGCACATTTCATGTGATTGATTCAACAGAAAAATCTTTAGCTATTTAATAAGATTTTCCAATTTTTTTGTTAGGCTATCAAATGCTGTCTCTCAATATGAAGGCCACTTAACATTTTCTCACTTTCTGATTTAGTCTGTTTTTAAGGGATATGAAATCTATGTTAGTACTCACCATAGCACACAGAGCCAGTTTGTCAGAAAACAAGGCATTGCACTGTTTCATTTATTTATTTATTTGTTTGTTTATTTATTTATTTTTAAGCAAGAAAATGAGTTTGAGTTATTCTTGATTCCTGTTGCCTGTTTGCTTACCCTAAATTTTCCTTTCTTCACACATGAAGAAGCAAACACTGTCCCTGTCAAATGATAAATGAGGCAGAATTGGTGACGTGCATGTTTGTCAACATAAGCAAGATCAAATGATTGCTCAGCAGGAAGAAGCCACGGGAAATCCAATGATTTTTGACTAATTAGCAAAATAATAATAATGTCTCCCTAATGATTACCTTGTACTGGGTTGTGGCCTTTTATCAGACAGATATGCTGCTAGTGCAAACTGGTGTTTTGAAGACAAGCTAGTGATTTCACTTGAAATCATGGACACAGAGCACTTCCAATAAATCTTTTGAAGCATTCTATTTCTCTCTATCACTTGCATAATTGAGAATAAGACCTCAGCCATCTTCTTGCTTCCTTTTTAATATAACCAATGTGTTTCAAGTAATGCTTTATAAGAAAAATAATTCATAGTTTTCAGGATCACTTAAAATTCAAGTTCATTTTCAGTCCAGGATCATTTATAAGAGGTGTTCATGAAGAGTAACTTGAATGAAAACAACAATGTGAACAGGAATTTTTTTCAGCAGACAACCCAAGTTATAGTGCCGATTATCAGACATCACCATATATTCATTCGCCTTTTATAAAACTTTAAGAAGATGCTAAGGCAGACCTAAATTCCTAGTCCTGGAAAATATTGCTGTCACTGACATTTTCTGTGAAATTCATTAGTCAGCCACTATTTATAGGAATCAGAGTGAAGACAGGAGCATCCCTAGGCCACAGAGCCTAGGCTGAGTGCTCTGTGGATTCTCTGATCTGGGAGATATTTCACAGACCTCCTGGCTCTGGACAAAGCTACATAGTTCTCACTCTTCTGTGTGCCAAACTTACACCTTAAAATAGAGATCAAGGACGAGTAAGCTTGGAACCAAGGGAACACTATATGGGAAACTTAGCTAGTCATGTGGTGTCTGCCTTGGGCTTTGTTGATTCCAGCATTAAAACTGCTTGAGTCATATTAAATCTCACCAAGAAAGCTGGTAAAACTTGCAAGGGATCAGAGGTAAAAGCACCACATGCAAACAAAGAGCAGGCATGGTTTCATGATTTGAAGTCATTCTTTGTTCATGCTAGTGGGGTACTTTTTTGTTTTACTTTTAAATGCAATGCAAATTGATAATGTGAATTTTAACTGATGCAACAAGAAAAAATCATTTTCCTTCTCTATATCCAAATTGCCACGAAGCTTTATTGTTGGGTAGGTATTGCTCGTGTTTGTTTTATAAAACTCATACAAGGGATTCTGATGATTTCTAATTTTTATTTTTGGCATCCAGGAAATTTCAACTCCAGGGTCCCTCTTTATCAAAGTCACTTTGCAGCCCCTTCCCTAGGGACAGTGATTTTATGACAATAACTAGAAAAAAACAAAAGGAGTATCTTTCCTTTGTCTGGTCCAGGAGAGACAACTAACAGGGAGAAATGGGGAAGGAGGAGGAGGCAGCAATGATGGGAACATATTAATGAGGGGAGGGGCACATGAGTGGGTTAGAAAAAAAGACTAGAGCCAGGGGCAGAGTCAGGGTAAAACGACAGAGATTACTTTAGGGACAGCCACATGGCTGCTACCACCAAACAGATGCTCAGAGATTTCTCTTAAGTTACCTTCAACCCACGGAATTTCTCTGCGGCTCTCTTGTTCAACACTGTCCAGCGATTCAGCCACCAGCACACACCAGGCCTAGTTTTTCTCATAATACACATTTCCCATAAACTTTGTGAATCACCTTTTTATGCCTGGATTTCAATTGCTGTTTACCAAAATAAGCTTCTTTAAATTCCACTTCTTAAGAATAGTTTTTAAAGATTGATTTATTTATTTGAAAGTCAGTATTGCAGAGTGAGAGTGAGAGCCAGAGATATCCATCTGCTGGTTTACTCCCCAGATGGCTGCAATTGCCAGAACTGAGACCAGCTGAAGGAAGGAGGAAGGAACTTAATCAGGGTCTCCCATGTGGGTGCAGGGGCCCACGCACTTGGGCCATCTTCTGTTGCTTTCCCGGGCCATTAGCAGGGAGCTGGATCAGAAGTGGAGCAACTGAGACACAAACTGGTGTTCATTTGGGATGCCACCATCAAAGGTGGCTATATTACCCACTATGCCACAACACTGGTCCCTGCATGAATTTTTTAAGTCCTTTGTATACAATCCATTTCAAAGATATAGTGTTAAAATATTTTTAAAAACAGAAAATATTTCATTAACAATTTTTATATTAATAGAATTTTGAAATGATAATATTATTAGTATTTTTGATTGTTTAGTATGGGCCAAGCATCATTAAGTATTTTCCCATAATTTTTTGTTTTTATTTTTTAAAAGGATGGCTTCTAGGAGACTTAAAATTATAACTGTATGTAGCTGTAATAGCCACAGCTTTTCTTTTAAAACAGAGACTTTTTCTCTCCCGCCCTTCCTTCCTTCCTCCTTTTTCTTTATCTCTCTTTCTTTCCCTCCCTTCCTTCCTCCTTCCCTCCCTCCCTTCCTTCCTTCCTTCCTTCCATCCTTTTCTTTCTTTCTTTCTTTCTTTCTTTCTTTCTTTCTTTCTTTCTTTCTTTCTTTCTTTCTTTCTTTCTTTCTCTTTCTTGGAAAGGCACAGTGATAGAGAGGGGAGATAGAGATCTTCCATCTGCTGGTTCACTCCCCAGATGGCTGCAAAAGATGGGGCTGGCATGGTCAAAGACAGGAGGCTGGGACTCCATCCAGTTCTCCCACATGGGTTGCATCCTTTCGGGTAGCAAATCAGTGGATGGAAGATCTCTTTCTCTGCTTCTTTCTCTCACTCTGCCTTTAAAATAAACAAAATACATCTTTTAAAAAATCCCATATTAAATAATATATAATGAATTTTACACTAGCAGAAAAATTGAAAAAATTTTACAGAGAGTACTTGCCTACCTTTCATTTGCTTTGCCTGGTGTTAGCATCTTACATAACCACAGGGCAATACTCAAGACTAGGAACTAGATGTTGGTTCATTTCCATTAGCAATCTACTGAACTCCTTGATTTTCAACAGTTTTTTTTCACTGATGTCCCTTTTTTGTTCAGGATTTTATTAAGGATCCTGTTCTGCAATCAGTTTTGATTTTTGGAGCCCTTCTTTGGCTAAGTTTTACAAGAGCAGTGATTCGGGGAGCTTCATGTTAAGGCAGCCTGTGAAGAAGATTTCAGAACAGAGAGCTAAAAGCAGACGTATCAGGACGCATCTTGCTGTGTTCCAATGTCTTCAGGCAGACAGAGGAAGCGGCATGGGAGTGAAGGGCCCTCTCTGGCAGCCTCTATAAAGCTGCCATTGCATTGGAAACCATTTCTTCCTGACCCGGAGAAGCCCACAAGTTCCTTGAGGGCAGTGAACACTAAAGCTCATTCATTTTAGCATCTTCAGGTACTAAGAGTGCCTGATGTGTGAGTGATTTGGTGAATGTTTGTCAAATAAATTAGCATAAACGGGAAAGGCAAGCTAAGGGGAAGCCGCAACCCACACAAAACATAAGCCGAGGAGAAGGATGAAGAGAAAGCAGAAAGACCGTGAGATGCGATCCGTGGCTGGACTGAAGGACATCAACATGCCTAGAGAGATATTCCTAGCAGAACACAAAGGAACAAGGCGAGAAGCAGAAGGAGAAGAGCAAGAGATGTTGAGGCATAAGCAGCGAAGGCAGCAGTGCCTCTTGCCCAACACGTCTCTCACCCACTTTCTGTACACAATCATTAATCACTTACCTCTAAATCGTGCCTCCTTTATTTTTGGCCATTCACAGCTCTCAGACCTTTCTTTATCATGTGTTCCCTCAGCCCACGCCTTCCTCACAAGAGGCTGCTAAGAATAGTCTCTTGCAGCATCAATTGAGTGTCATAGGACGCCTGTGCTTTGTTGTCACCCGTTCACTGCAGTGCTCAGCCCTCCAAGCTGCTTCCTGGCTCAAGACCTTCTTATCTGTTGACCACTCCTGCTTTTTTTTAAATGAAATTTTGTATCTTTTTTTTAAAAGATTTATTTATTTATTTGAAAGGCAGAAATACAGAGAGAGAAGTGAGAGGAGAGAGAGAGACAGAGACAGAAAGACAGAGAGGGAGAGAGAATCTTTCATTTGCTGGTTCACTCTCCAAATGGCCACAATGGCTGCTTAGGATTTTTTTTCCCTGTTCTTCATTTGCTCACTTCTTTTTCATTTGTCTTCATCCACTAGAATATTAGCACCATGAGAGGTCCTGTCTTTTATTCACCTCAGTACCTGGAAGAGTGTGCTAGGACCTGCAAATATGCATTACAAATAGTAATGCGTGCTGGATTCAGTGCAGCCTTGAGTTAGGTGTAGGTGGAGGCTACACTCATGTCTTACACTTCATTGCTCCAATGCTTCTAAAAGACAGCACTCAACACTCATTGCTTATGTTTTACTTTTTTTTTCTATCTGGGCATCTATTCTTTAAGGATAAAAGAGAATAAATGCCATAGTACCAGGATGAATTATTTTAAGATAATTCATTTAATAAGGACAAAGGCAGGAGAGGTCTAATTATTTACATTTCAGGTGAATTCTCCAAAGAATTTGTTATCTCCTAGGCAATCTATTTTTTTAGCGACATGTTTTGAATGCCTACTAAACACTATGTACTGTAGTAGAAATGGGAACAGCAAATTCCTGTCTTTCAGGAACTTCCTGTCAAGTAGAACTGCTTGATAAGCAAATAACTGGTTATAAAGCAATTTACTGAGAGCTATAATAGACACTCAGAGAGCTGTGAAGGAGAAAAGGGCATAGGAGGGTGAGCTTAAAGGCAACCTAACTGTTCACCTTCAAACACACAAATTAGCATTCCAAGATAATGCTGTGTATGATAACAGGTGTTAGCAGAGAAGGTTGTGTGCCTAGGAATATGGGGTTAAAGCCAACCAATTGTCTCTCCAGTGCAGGACTTCACAGTGCCTTTGTCACTCACTGATGTGTGCTGTGAATTTGTGTAAGGGGTTTTGGTTAGCTTCATGACCTTAAACTTATTTGATCACAATGCCCTTTTTGAGAGAAGATATTATAGAATTAGTTTCCACTGAGAAAACACCAGGAAATAATCTATAAAAAGATTGTGGAAAATAGAATTAAAATATAAGCTTATTTTGATGCAAAACTATTTTGTAATTCACATATAGTTTTCTCATAATATGCATTTTCCATGGATTTTTTGAAGACGCCTCATCCAAATTATAGAACAAAAGCAGATGGAATGGGATTTCTTCATAATGCAATTCGTGTGGGGCTTATACAAAATAATCTCCTAAAGTTCAGGGTTGAGAATTTCCCACTTGAAAATTTTAGGAATGTGATTCACAAATCTCTTTATCACTTTGCCATCTGCACACTTCCCCTTCTCTTACCCTCCTTTAGCTACTGCAAAGTCACTCTGAAATTCCACAGACATGGAAAAGCGTTCATGGTCAATTAGTGGGAGATTCCCAACAAGTTCATGAAGTTTCAGGAGCAACAAAATATTTAAAATAAAGCTTTAATACCAGCACTAGATCTCAGTCTCTGGTACTGTTTTTTGTTTGTTTGTTTGCTTGTTTATAAAAAGGAAACAGTACAACCTGGAAAAAAAGGCTGATTTCAGGGATGGGGCTGGATAGGTACAAGGTGAGCTGGGGACATGTTAATTGAAAAAGTGCTAAAAAATAGAAAAAAAATAAAAACAAGCACAGTTCCAAGGGGCTCCCATTGGTTATCTATGAGACAAAGTTGAGCCTAAAACAGTTCAATAGGATAAAAAAAAAAAAAAAAACTGCTGAAAACATAAGCATAAGAATTCATGAATCTTCCCTAAAATAGAGATTAATAAGTACATGGGTAAAAAAGTGAAAGTTCTAGCTTACAGCAGGATCTCAAATGCCTACTGATAAATATGGAGAGAATGCTACAGTTAGAAAATTAACAGTTTGATGGCCGGCGCCGGGGCTCACTAGGCTAATCCTCCACCTTGCGGCACCGGCACACCGGGTTCTAGTCCTGGTTGGGGCGCTGGATACTCTCCCGGTTGCCCCTCTTCCAGGCCAGCTCTCTGCTGTGGCCAGGGAGTGCAGTGGAGGATGGCCCAAGTGCTTGGGCCCTGCACCCCATGGGAGATCAGGAGAAGTACCTGGCTCCTGGCTTCAGATCAGTGTGGTGTGCCGGCCGCTGCGGCCATTGGAGGGTGAACCAAGGGCAAAGGAAGACCTTTCTCTCTGTCTCTCTCTCTCACTGACCACTCTGCCTGTCAAAAAGAAAAGAAAAGAAAAGAAAAGAGAAAAGAAAAGAAAAGAAAAGAAAAGGAGCAGTTTACTGCCTACCTACTTACTTACCTACTTGTTTTCTCTCTGTCTCAACTAAACAGAAAACAACATTCAAAGCAATTGAGTACAATTTGAGTGATAGCTGACTCCAATAAAGGGCATATGGGTATTCCTATTATTCCAATTGTCATGTAGATTTAATATTATTTTCAAATAACAACATTTTTAAAATAATTGTAGCACAAGGTATAGTTGAACCTGGCTCTAGGTTAGCCTCACAGGCTCTGGAGTTCCAGTCCTGGTCTGGCTCCTTGGAACTTCTTTGCCCTTGGGTGATCCCTCAACTACTACCCACCATAGCATCCTTATGGGTAAGATGACAACTGTCAGGACATATTTTCTCATATTTTCTAGAAATTATTGCATGGATTAAAGGAGATAGTACAAGTGAAGTTTAGTGCTGTGTCTGGTGGATAACATTGCTCAGTACATGTTATTGTTAACAATGAGTGTCCAGCAGACTGAAGGAGTTGGCAGCTTAACCAATTCCAACAAGTTTAGACAAAAATAGAGCTTAAAGTCACACAGTTGAATTAAATGCATTTTTGAAGTTCCTTTTACTGTGATGATCCTCTGTTTCTTAATAAAAGATGATGTAACGAAACAGAATGAAGGAGTGAATCTCCAATGACTTTTGCTACAGAGCAGTCTGTTTTCATTTAAGAAATAAGGAAGCGATACTATGGTCCAATGGAAGACTATAGATGACTTCTAGAAGGGCATGGAAATGAAACAGATTGAGCATCACATGCCCTTTCCTACCAAACCAGATACATTTCGATTTTCAAATACACATAGTAGGTCCTATAAGAGAATTAAAACATGCTGTCACTTTCTAACGTTGACATTGTTCTAACTTCATCTATTTAGATTTCATTGTATAACAACAAATCACAAAGCATCTGTTTCACTCTTATACTTGGTTTGTTCATTTAAGGAACTGAGTGTGTCTCGGATCAGTGGCACTGACCAGCTCAATGTCATCTGCTTTATAAATGCTGGAACTCTCTTCTCGTAAACCTCTTCCACGTCAGGGCTGTTTTCCTCTTTGGCTTCTTAGCCCTTTTGGCAAAACTAACCCTCAAGCAGAATTTACCATCTTATTTTTTTTAAATCAGATTTTCTAGTCCTCCAATTCTCATTTGCTCCATATTTCTGTTTTGGCAACCTTTTAAAAGACTCTTATGTGAAGCTGAGTTGGATGCAATAAAATGTTTTGTGTGTACCATATTCCCACTGTGCACCTTCAGATAGCAAAGGTAGCACTGTAGTCACATTGCCAGTAAGGTCTCTGAGGGTTTTAGCTAGCCTCTTAGGTTAAGTAACAATACTTCTTTCTGTGTGCTTTCTTTCCTTGAATCTTACAGTGGGACTAATAAAGCTCACCCTATGAGACCGAAATCATGCTTCTTTTTTTTTTTTTAAGATTTATTTATTTGTTTGAAAGGTAGAGAGAATTGCAGAGAGGCAGAGAGAGAGAGAGAGAGAGAGAGAGAAAGAGAGACAGAGAGAGAGAGAGAAACACACACACACACACAGAGAAAGAGAGAAAGAGAGAGAGAGAGAGAGAGAGATCTTGCATCTGCTGTTTCACTTCCCAGATGGCCACAATGGCCGGAACTGTGCTTATCTGAAACCAGGATCCAGGAATTTCTTCCGGGTCTCCCACATGGGTGCAGGGGCCCAAGGACTTGCACCATTTTCTACTACTTTAACAGGCCATAGCAGAGAGCTGGATCGGAAGTAGAGCAGCCAGGACTTGAACTGGTACCCATATGGGCCAGTATTGCAGGTGTGGCTTTACCCACTATGGCATAACACTGGCCCCAAAACCAAGTTTCAGTAATATAGTTATGTGAAATTATTAGAACAGTGCTTGACATATAACAAATATCCTTCCAAGCTCCAGATTTTACTTATAAAGATTGAGCCTGTGAACATCCATTCATTCACTGAGTTTGTGTTTATAAACCTCCTACTATGGCGTCCTCTATTTCCAGGACTAGCCATTTGGAGAAGCCTGCCAGCTGAGAATCTGTGCTCCTCATATCCGTGGAAGGAAACGTTAGCTGTTGTTGTTATAACAGATAAGGACTGAGTACAGACTAGATCTATAACCTCAGTGAAAGCGTATTTGTTTTCCTGATCATTTCTCTCCACTTCTGAGCATATCTAATTTCCCTTTGATTCAGAGCTTACAATCCATTTTCTTCTCCACAAACAGCATTTGAATATATCTAACTCAACAGTTAGCTAATAAGGATAATGAACATTTGGGGGCCATTTTGAAGTTCACAAAGGACTTTCATGTCCGGCTCCTCCTTTGGTCCATTTCCGACGCTGGGAGAGACAGCTGCAGGCCCATTATCGCCATGAAAGCTTCCCAGAAACATGTCTGCCACATATTCTCAGTGATTAGTGGAATAAAAGATTTAAAAGTAAAAAATATTCCTGTCTTCTTTCTTCAAAAAGGCAAACAGATTCTAGACTTCTAGACTAGGCAAGGACTAGAGCTGAAGGAGGAAAATTGGCAATTTTTTCTTTGCATAATTTTTCTGACAAAACAAAAAGATTTCTACATCATTTTTTGTGACAAACTGTACCCATATCGTTGGAATTTTTGCAAATTTAGCATCAATCATGTGCATTTCCTAGTCATTTTCATTGAAATTTCATTCTATTTATCTTGTTGGCAAAGTGAGAAGCAATTTTTGTTTGCTAACGCTGCCTTTCCCTTGCTGCATAAAAAATGGCAATGGTGAAAGGAAGGAGGTTTTTTTCTTTTCTTCTTCAGGGAAGCCCTCTACATGCTCATTTGTATGTACACTCTATCATTGCTATTTTGGCATATTTTCACTTTATTTATAGGCTTGAGTCATTTATAATTTGCTTCAAAACATTTTGTCTAGAACTCTTAATTCGTGCACAGAGCAATTAAAACTTTCTTACTTAAGTATTTTGGGGGACAGGAAAGAAAAGGTACCCCAATCAGCATAATCAATATGGCTATAAAACACCATGGCTGACTTTTTATTTTATTTATGATAAGGACTTTGTTCTAATGCTTTGTAAGTAGCATAGCTCCTCTCTCTAGTTCTGCATAAATGAGATTCATGCCTAATGTGCCTCCAATTTTCAAAAACAATCTTTCAAATACAGTTTTAACTTCCCATTAAGGCTGCATCTACCCATCATAAAATGAATGTTTGGGAAGGAATTACTGGTGCGTGCAGGATGTTAGTTTTTTTAGTATGAGAATCAGTTCTTCCTTACAAGTCTTTTCATCAAAACTTTCCTGGAGAGAAGTGCCTTTTGCTGTTCTCAGGGGCTATTTCCAGACTAAAGTCACATCAAGTCTATTCCCTCTTGATTTAACTTCGACAGTCTTTGCTCTAGACAAAATTTTACAGATTGATGCAAAAAGATCTAAAAAATGCATGTGATGGTTTGGAAATGTTTATTCAGAGAAGGAAGAGCATCTGTTGGTACCTTATATCCCTTAGGAAGATTTCCAAAGACTATAATGAATAAAATGGAGAAAGTAGGAAATTTATGGAAACCCCAACACAGTTCAAAAGATGATGAAAATTGCTCTGGAAAGTTCTGGCGAGTAAGTAGTCAGCAAACACACACGCACACACACACATTCACACACCCTCACACACGCACACACACGCACACATATGCACACACACTCACACACACCCTCACACGTGCACACACACATTCACACACACCCTCACACACACATATGCACACATATGCACACACACCCTCACACGTGCACACACACACTCACACACACACTCACATATAGTAGAGGAATGAAAATGAATCAAGTACTGTGCTGGCACCTTCAATATATTATCTCCTTTCTCATTTAATTCCACTGGAAAAGGTGTTATTACAACTGCATTTTTAAAGTTGAAGAAGTAGGGGCAAGTGGTTTGGCTTGGTGGTTCAGAATATGGTTAGGATGCCTGCATCCCACACCAGAGGGCCTGATTCCACACCTGCCTTTGGCTCCTGGCTCCAGCTTTCTGCCGATGCAGACTCCAAGAGACAGCAGTGATGGCTCATGTGGTTGGGCTCTTGCTGATGTAGGAGAGCTGGACTGAGTTCCTTGCCTGTGGTTTTGGCCCCAACTGGGGCCGATTGTGTGCATTTAGGGAGTGAACCAGGATATGGGAACAATTTTTCTCTTTCTGCCTCTCAAATTAAAAAATATATCCTAAAGTTGAAGCAGATAATCAACATAAAATGATTTGAAAAACTGGCTAAATTGGATGTGAACTCAAAGAAAGGGGTGGGAGAAGGGCGAGGTTATCTGCTTTGATGAGACTGAGGATGACTTTGCAAAAGCGAGATCTCAAGCCCACCCTGAAGACGCCCACTACTAGGAACCTGCTTGCCGTCTCCCTCACCGTAGCTCAGTTCTTCACTCTCGTCCCCAGCAGTTCAGTTACCTGTTTTCACAAGCCTGCAACTCCAAGGTCCAAGAATCCTCAAGGCTGTTTCCTACCCAGACAAAAGTATTGATTTATTAGAAAGGCAGAACAAGAGAGAAGGAGAAAGAAAGGGAAAGCTTTTTCATCCTTTGGTTCATCCACAAATGCTCTCAACTGCCCAGGCTCTGCCAGGCTGAGTTCAGGAGCCTGGAACTCTATCTGGGTTTCCCACATGGGTGACAGGGCTCCTTGTACTTGGGCCATTTCCCACTGCCTTTCCAGGTGTATTAGCAGGGAGCTGGATGGGAAATCGAGCAGCCAGGACTCGAACCAATGCTCTGATATGGTTGCTGCTATTGCAAGCAGTGGCTTGGCCTGCAGCACCACAAGGCTGGTCCCTCCCTGCTTTCTACTTTTTTAAGCCAGTGGACTTAAACTTGAAATTGATTCAATCAGTTCTTCATCTCAGTAAAATGGAAGATTTTATAATGCAGGCAATAAAGGGATCTCTCTGTACACTTGAACACAAGATTGAAAAACAACACTGAAGGCCTGAAAAGACTGTCTTTTCTCATTGGTCACATGGCCCACATGATAGATTCCATTTTCAGGGAGAGGGAGAAGGTCAACCTGGATGTATCCTGAACCTTCTTCTCCCCAGCCCAACCCATCCTCAAAGCTGATCCATGACCTCAGAATTGCTACCTTAATGTAGACAGGAAAAACGAGGTGGCAAAAGGGTCAGTGACTTACCAAGGATCAGGCAGCAAAAGAGAAGAAACCCAGAGCTACGCCCAGGCCTGTCTTATGCCAGTGTCTGTGAACTTTCCATTAAGTTCTGCAGGTCAAATAGCAAGCATTTTTCAAGTGCTGGGCACTACAGAGAAAACACGACAATCTGCTCTTTGTTGCCTTCCAGATCAAGATGAAGAAGGTAGAGCCTGAAGACATGGAGAGAGCCAGGTGAAACTGTTTACAAATGGTAGCAGGAAAATTAAAAAACAATCACTCACTTTTGCACTTTTGTTAGGTTCTGCTGTTGTAAAGCTTCAGGGATGATGATAAACGTGAAACACGCTGTGGCAGTCAGTAGGCAGTATGTTCACATGCCACTCCAGGGCAAGGCACTTGCCTGTTGTCACTCTTTACAGGTACTTTGAGTTTGAAGACCACGACCCCTATACTAGGTTGCAAATGTTGGCGATGTGTGAGAAAACCACTGTTTATACTTATGAATGTAGGACAGGTAATGTGTTGGAGTGCTTAAAATCCATTCTCCCATTTTCCTTTTTTGTAAGATTAATTAATTAATCAATTTGAAAGGTAGCATTACAGAGAGAGAGAGAGAGAGAGAGGCAGAGGCAGAGATAGACACACACACACACACACACAGAGAGAGAGAGAGAGAAAAACAGAGAGAGCAAGATCTTCCATCTGCTGGTTCATTCCCCAATTGGCTGTGACAGCTGGGGATTGGCCAGGCTGAGCCCAGGAGCCAGGAGCTTGTTCCATGTCTCCCACATGCTTTCCTAGACACATTAGCAAGGAGCTGGATTGAAAGTGGAACAGCCGGACCTTGATATATTTCCCATTTAGGATGCTGGTGCAGCAGGTGGTGGCTTAACCTGCTACGCCACAATGCCAGCCCCATCCCTCTTTCCTTCTAACACAGCCCCACATTTGTTAGAATGACAGTGTACTTTGCCACCCTGGATCTGATGCAGTTCACGACTGATTGAAGCTGATTACAGCAGTCATTTGCTTTCCAGTATGTGCAACTGATGGGGTGGCCATACAATTTAGTTCCACAGTGCAATCTAAAAAGTCTTCTAAGATTGTTTCTAGAAAACTTCTCCCTTTCTGGTTAAAAAATGGAACATGGCTGATTCCTGCTTTTTTTGCCCTTTTCCCCAATTTGGATGCTGATGTAATACATGGAACTATGCAGCCATTTTGTGACTATAAGGGAATGGGCAGAGAACAGAAATGACAGAGCCGTTGAATACACACGAGACATAGCCTGTTTTTTAACATCTTGTTTTTGTTTTTGTTTTCAGGAAAAAAAAAACCTCAACAATTATTTTATCAAGATTTTGTATTGGAATGTGCTGTTGTTTGCAGGTAAACACATTCTTAAAAGGTAATGGAAAGATTGTAACTATCATCTTCATATAACCATATAAACTAACTAAGTTATTAAAATATTATATTTTGAAAACAACATTTGTTGGAATTTAAATGATTAACTCAACCTTCTAGACTGGCAATCTAATTTGGTTTAATATGGATTACATACTTCAATACAATATGGTAAACAGATGAAATAAATAAATGTCAAATAAGTGAGTGACAGCTGTTTTATAGGTCACTGGTAATTTGTGATGAAGGAATTATTTCAAATTACTCTCTCTGTTTTAGAAAACAAATTCTTGGAGTTGTCCCAGTTCCTTTTCCCTTCTTTTATCATGGCACCCCACATAAACAAAAAGCTAGTTTGCATTAATTATCTGCAAATGAGAAAGACTCATTACTACCATGGAATCAGTTTCTCCTTGATCCTAACCCAAATTTAAAAGAAGCCTAAATGACACTTGACAAAGACTTGCAGAGGTCACAAAGTCTCTGCCTGAGAGAGACATTAATCAAACAAATGCCATCTGTCAAATGTGGTGCTCTATTTCAGAAAATTTCTCTCATATCTTACAAAAGATGAACACTGAAGGAGAATCCTTACAAAGACAAAACTCTGGAGAGCAACATTGCTAAATTATTATTTCTAAACTCCTGCTCTGGGGGCTGGCACTGTGTCCCGTGGTGGTTAAATGGCAGCTGTGATGCCCTCACTCCATATCAGAGCATCAGTTCCAGTCCTCGCTGCTCCACTTCCACTCCAGCTCCCTGCTGATGAGGCTTGGAACGCAGAGAAGATGGCCCGACTTGGGCACTGTGACTCTGCCACCCACATGGACGAGGATGGAGCTCCTGGCTTTCGCCCAGCCCAGCCCAGGCTGCTGTGGCTATTTGGGGAGTGGACCAGTAGACTAGAAGATTTCTCTCTCTCTCTCTTTCTCTCTCCTTTTAAAATGCTTAAATAAATAAATCTTTTGAAAAATTCTCACTCTAAGATTTACAGATCTTTTGGTCTCCTTTTTCTCTTACAGATTTTTTTAAGATTTATTTTATTTTTTGAAAGACAGAGCTACAGAGAGAGGTAGAACCAGAGAGAGAGAGAGGTCTTCCATTCTCTGGTTCACCCCCCAGATGACTGCAACAGCAAGAGATGAGCTGATCCAAAGCCAAGAGCCGGGAGCCAGGAGCCAGGAGCCTCCTCCGGTCTCCCACGCAGGTGCAGGGGCCCAAGTACTTGGGCCATCCTCTACTGCTTCCCCAGACCACAGCAGAGAGCAGGATCAAAATGGAGCAACCGGGACAGGAACCAGCGCCCATATGGGATGCCGGTGCTACAGACCAGGGCTTTAAAGCGCTGCGCCGAGAGCCAGCCCCCTACACTGATAATTTTTTTTTTTTTTTGATAGGCAGAGTGGACAGTGAGAGAGAGAGACAGAGAGAGAAAGGTCTTCCTTTGCCGTTGGTTCACCCTCCAATGGCCGCCGCTGCAGCCGGCGCACCACGCTGATCCGATGGCAGGAGCCAGGATCCAGGTGCTTTTCCTGGTCTCCCATAGGGTGCAGGGCCCAAGCACCTGGGCCATCCTCCACTGCACTCCCTGGCCATAGCAGAGAGCTGGCCTGGAAGAGGGGCAACCGGGACAGAATCCGGCGCCCCGACCGGGACTAGAACCCGGTGTGCCGGCGCCGCAAGGTGGAGGATTAGCCTATTGAGCCACGGCGCCGGCTCTACACTGATGATTTTTAAGAAAAGTTCTTTCCTCAGCATTATCAATAGGTTAGTACTGATTTTTCCTGTGAATTGTTGGATACTTGTGAGGTCACAAAATCATTTTGATAATTCTGAGAATACAAATCGTTTTGTAACTTTCAAGTGAAAACATCTTCAACTGTTCGTTTTTGTTTTTCACACAGGAAAATTAGTCCACGTGAAGGTCTGCTTTATATAACCATTACTATTTAGGAAATGATTTGTGACATTTCCTGTTCATTAATTTTTAGTTTTGTTTATCTACTTCTTTTTTCCTTTTAAGATGTCTAGATGAGGAAAACTAGTGAGGTTTAGAAGTGAAGGAAAATGAATTTCACAGAATCCCAAAGGCTCTCCAAGTGGCTAGACACAGTGCCCGAATGTCTTTGTGCAACTTGCGTTCAGAGCATCAGTTAACTCATCCAGATCTCTAAAAAACATATCTCGCCTTTGGTTTTCAGATTGTGAATAACTGTTGTAAAGCCACACGTTCATTCACAAGTCCTTTGTTCCTGCTAAGTCGTTTGCTGTTCTCCATTCAATGAGAGGTAAGCAGACATTTTCCAAAAATTTTCCTTGATTATTTTGTTTCAGGAATCATGCTGGGGCCTGATGGATTAAGGAAATATGTATCTCAATGTGCTGGAAATTAACTGCACTGCTTAATGATTGAAGGTATTTCTATATCAAATATCTTCCTTGATTCACTCTGACATTTAGATTTGAAAATTGTTCAATGGTTGGAGCCAGTGCTGTGGTGTACTGGGTAAAGCCGCCGCCTGCAGTGCCGGCATCCCATATGGGTGCTGGTTCGAGTCCTGGCTGCTCCACTTCCAATCTAATTTTCTGCTATGGCCTGGGAAAGCAGTGAAAGATGGCCCAAGTCCTTGGGCCCCTGAACCCACATGTTAGACTTGGAAGGAGCTCCGGGCTCCTGGTTTCAGATTGGCGCAGCTCCGGCCTTTGTGGCCAGTTGGGGACTGAACCAGCAGATGGAAGACCTCTCTTTCTTTCTCTCTCTCTCTCTCTCTCTCTCTCTCTCTACCTCTCCTTCTCTCTCTGTGTAACTCTGATGTTTAAATAAATAAATAAATCTTAAAAAAGAAAATTATTCAATGGTAAGTAGATTAAATAACTTTCGTACGTATTTAAGAATGTCCTAATTACTCAGAGAGCATTTTAAAGAGGGAGTCTTGAATATGGTACTGAACGAAAGTGTTTGACAACTCATTTTAACTATCTTTCAGATAAAGAATAAATTCAAGGATTCAGTCATTTGTGCTTACAGAAGAACATATGGCACATTCTGCCAGGGGACGAGTAACCCTCGATGTACCAGCCACATCTTAGCTGGAGTTATCACGGCCTCTTTATCCAAGGTCCCCTGTAGTCCTCACTCCCCATGTGAAGGGGCTGGACGAAGAGATGATTGTGCATAAAGCGATTTGTGATCGTCCTAAGGGAAAGCCTTGACAAAACGCGGGCTCTTCGTGGAACACAGCAGATGGGCAGACTGTAGTAAAAGCCCTACTCACTAGAACGAGATACAGCCATGAATCAAGCACTGTCAGTTTTCAGCCGGGAGGCAGGAAGCAGGAAGAAGGCAGTTGTAGGAGGGGTTCACAGTCTTCCTGAGCATTTTGTCTCAGGCATGGAGGTTAGCTTTGCAATAAACGTCGTTACTCAGCAAAAAATAAAATGACCCGGTCAAGAGGAAAAAGCTCACCGTGGACTTGGTAAGCAGCATGGCACCTCCTGAGTCATCCTCAGAAGAAAGCAGTTGTGGCCAGGAAGCCGGGATCAGCACAGGGCAGCATAGCTCTGAGAGCTGTGAAGAGAAGCAAAGGTTAAGTGCTCCAAGTGGTTCACCAGAAGGGAAAGAAGGAGCCTGGCATCGGGAGGACATGGGTATGCTTGGCTTTTCCTCCCTTCTAGGCAAAAGGGAAGGTGACTTTTCTCAATTATCCGTGCTCCTATTGGGATACCAACCAGGTTCAGGAAGTGATTGAGCTCTTAATAGGCTTTTTCAATTACACATTTCATTTATTTACCCAGCAAGTACCTGTGCAGTTCTGTGTACCCAGCTCTGTCCTCACCGTGACACACACACACACACACACACACCCTTGCCCTCATGGAGCTCTCATTCCAAGCAGAGTGAGCAGAGAGATGCAGAGAGCAGGAGAATTTTGAGCAATGTGGAGGTGCAGGGATGAAGACAAGGGCTTGAAGGGCACCCCAAGGAGGCCTTTGGATTGGCTCCAACCACTCCCTGGAAGCCTTACATCAGGTTCTTGCAGAGTCCCAGCCCTAGTGTCAGCAATTTGCAGAGTGAGCTGGAGCTTGGCAGCAGCCAGGGCATCTGCTGCATTGCAGGAATAGCTAGAGGTTTATAAGCTATTTCTTTAGGAAGATCACAGCCCCATGCTTCTAATTTCCACCAAGGCTTTCAGAGGTTGAAGTAACATCCTAGCCACGTGTTGGCAAACCCTTGGGAAAGGAGCTGCCCTACTCTCCCCGGTGCAGGAGCAACAACATATTGGGAGTTGGAGTTATAACAAATAAAGGGCAGAATCAGGACATTGCTGTCGATAATGCAATGTTCCACTGTTTACGAGATTTGAAATATTCCCCTGGCCTGCGGGATATTGTGATAGCAGAGATTCATAGAACCTGTGACATAGAACCTGTGGCAGGAACAGTCAGAAATTCTAGCGTTTTCTTTTTTTTAATATAATGAAATTTTATTAACATTTACTAGAGTATTTAAGTTCTATTTTTGTTTAGCATCGAATTTCTGGAACCAGCTTTCATATTGAAAGCTTCTGTTATGGCTTTATCTGCTAATCCTGTGTGTGTGTCTGTGTGTCTGTGTGTGTGTGTTTTAATATATGTGATAGAAATAATGAAAAAGAGGAATGGAATGTTAATACACAGTAGCTCCCAAGAGAGCAAGGAAATGCTGCAAACATACACAGTGGCATCAAAGCAACATTTCTTTTGAACTAAAGAATGCAAATTAGGTTTACCTCTATCCATCTCTCTTTCCATTGAAATGTATTTTCAAAAGAAATGAAATATAGGTTGTCCCTGTTTTCTTTCTGCAAACTAGGCCTCACTAAACAAAATCAAGTTTTGGAGGCTGTCAAGACGTCTTAACCATGATGATTTTTTTTGGTAGCGTGTTCAGTGAGAATGTGTAAGATCTTCACTGACATGGATAGCTCATGCTTCTGAATGCTTGCCTTGTCCCCTTGCATTGCCATGCAAGGCAGTTTGTTTTGATTGTTTATCCCACACTCTGTTGCAGGCTGATTTCATCAGTACATCAGCTGTGGGCCCTGCATACATCCTCATATTCCCTTTGTTGTGTTATTTCCTGCAGGTTTGGCTTATTTTCTTTTCCCTTCTCTTGTCTTCCTGTTTGTATTCTCCATGAGTTTATTTTCCATTTGGAATCTATTTTATCCCCTCTATGGGAGTATTGATCCTCTGTCATATAGACCACCTGCTTCCTGGTGTCCTCTCTTCACTGTCACACAGGCTATTATTGCGTGTGGTCACTTTTGATTATTCCAATGTTGGCTGCGGTTTTCCCAGCTGATGCCATGTAGCCGTCTCGTATATCATCAGGAACATCCAGAGGGCTCCCTGGCCTTTTGCTTTGGCCAGATGATTGACTCAAAGGCTTGGACTGAAAGACGCAAAGCAGCCAAATTGGCTCATTAATGGGAACAACTTTGAGGTGAAGATGAGGGTGGAGAATGAATGCACCAAAAATTATTGTGACTTTAGCACATCATTGAAAAGAGTGAAAAAGAGCATATGATTTCAGTCTTTTTTGCATAGCAGTTCTTATATGTATGTCCATGGTAAGGACTTTGATGAGCGAATCTGCATGTCCTTTACAACAAAGCCCCTCAACCCCCTCCATTCTAGGCCTGCATGTTTTCAAGAAATGGGTTGCTGTCACTCTTCTGGTAGGCCAGGAGGCAAGGCAACCACAATTGTCATTAAAAATCTATGGTTTCTAGAACTTATATAGACAGTGTTGCATTTAATTAAAGGGTAAAAATAATCTTGCTATTCAGAAACATCATTGTAGGTAGATTTATATTCAGCAGTAAAAATACTTAGTGCAGGGGTGGGTGGCATTGTGGTACAGCAGGTTAAGCCCAGCTTGTGACACTGGTATCCCATTCTTTGATCCAGGTTCCTGCTAATGCACATGGAAGGCAATAGAAGATGAACCAAGCACTCGGGCCCCTGCAACCCATGTGGGAAACAAGGATGCTGTTCCTGACTCCTGGCTTTGTCCTGGCCCCACCCTGAGAATTGCAGGCATTTGGAGAGTGAACCAGAGGGTGGGAGATCTTCCTGACTGTCTCTCTCTCTCTTTCAAATAAATAAATAATTTTAAAAAGTACTTAAAGGGTTTATTGAGTTGGTTTGAAGTGTTGAATTAACCACACAAATGTCCCTTTTGAAGGATAGAGGGGGCAAGCCATTTCTCCTTCTTTCCACCCTCATTTCTTAATATTCCTATTGGGTAACTGATAGCCATGCTTCAATAGCATGAGGTTCCTGACAGATAGGGAGGGTGGGTTAGGGATGAGGCTCATTGAGCATGCCCTGACTGATTTCTCCCTGGACCGTATTTCCTGTTTCTCTAACAGCACAGCAAGGGCTTCTACACTTCACAAAATGCAGTCCCACACCTACCCAACGTCTCCTCATGTGTTTCAAAGGATAGCAACGTAGATTCTATGGAGGTGACCTTACTGTCTTTTTCCATGTGACAAATTTGAGATATAGGGAAAAGGATGGGAAATTTTGTATGTTTCCCTGTAACCTGTCTCTTCTACTCTTAGGAGACCACTCATGTAGTGTCAAGATGCCAAACCATAAACCACTGAAGATTCTCTCGCCGGGGCGTGGATCTTATGAAAGAGGAAAGAGCTGCTAGAGAAGACAGGTAGGAAAACTACATCTTTTCTTCAGAGCCCTGGGGAGGACTATTACATGCTGATTCAGTGTCAAATACACCTATTTTTCTTTTTTTATATTTATTTACTTATTTCCATCTACTTTAAAGGCAGGGGGGATAGGAGAGAGAGAGAGAGAGAGAGAGAGAGAGAGAGAGAAATCTTCCATATCTTTCACTCTCCTGCAATAGCAGGAGCTGGGCCAAGCTGAAGTCGAAAATCCAGAACTCCATCTGGGTCTCCAGTGTGAGTGACAGGGACCTGCTGCCTCCCAGAATGGAACAGCAGGAAACTGGATCAGAATGGGAGTGGCTGGGATTCAAACCAGGTTCTTTGATATGGAATGCAGAAGTCCCAAGCAGTGGCTTCACCCACTGTGCCACAATACCCACCCCCACATCTATTTTTGGCTTTTATCTACATATCTTGATGAAAATGAGATGACTGAGGCATTTTCAGCATTAAAATTTTCATTTAAACCTTTCTTGAAGTGAAAATATGAGAATTATATGCTTTAGTTCATATTTTTAAGGGCATGATGTTCATTTTGACAATTGAGATAAATTAAAGTGCCATCCCTTCCCAATTATTGATAGCAAAAAAACTTGGTAGTAGGACTGGATCAGACATTGTGCCTTTAAAAGTCTCACAAATATTGCATTTAAAATAAGAGCCTTTGAAACCACAGGTTTTGTTCCAGTTTACGGAAAGTGTTGAACCAAACTGGTATCTTCTCGATCATTCTCAGACATGAGAAATCGTTTTAAAGCTCAAGTTAAATGGTTTGTGTATAATAGACTGTCCCTTGAATAACTCTGCTTGAATTAATTTCAACCAAGAACATTGCCTGTTATAAACAGAACTGATGTTTTCAATACCAAAATTCTCTCAGAAATATAGGTCTTCTGATAAAGGGAGAAATGACATGTCATTTCCCCTCTTAAAGACTTATATAAATCCCACTTTGTTATTCTGCGGATTTTCCTTTTGTCTAATATACTTGTGGAAGCTTAGGCACTAAAGGCAACCATGGAGCATCATGATTGCAGTCAAGAGTCTAACAGGTACTTCCCTTTGTTCTGGATACAAACTAAGTCCCTGATGTGGTTCAGATCTTTGCGTTTGAATCATTTAGTGGCAGTAGAACCAGCATGTATGCCACTGGGGAAGAGCAAAAGACAAAACACTCTTAGAAACTGGAGCTGATGTAAAGTCATAATATGAAGTCATTGAAATGCTTTAAGCAGAGAAGGCAAACAAATAGATTTGATGTATAGAAAGATAAGAAAGGTGAAGTTTTCAATGGTGCAAGCAAGGCCAAGGTCAAAATTAAGAGACTGGTTAGGAGGACCTTGAAAGCAAGAGAACACAGTGTGGCAGAGTTGTGTAGAGGCGACAGATATGATGGGGTGGATATATGACTAGACTGAGAGCTTAAGGAGTCAATTGGCAGGACTTATTAACTGATTGGATATGAATGGTGAAGGAAAGAGAGGATTCAAGGGAAGAAGGGAAGACCCGTGGTTTTGGCAGATGGTCATTTACTGAACGGAAATCCCAACTGGAGATGAGGTATTCAATCTGAGACACATGGAGTTTAAAGCGCCAGAGGGACAACCAAACTTATTCAGAGGCCTGAGCTGGAGGTAAGGGAGTGAATATGTAAAATTAGAAGTAATTACAGTAATGGAAAATGGTGAGGTCTCACATGGAACAGGGTGAATTAATGTGAGAAGAGAGCATAGGACAAAATGAGAAGAAAAGCAACGCTGTGGATTTGGGATCAAAAGACCCACAGTCCAACAGATGAGAATGTCTTAAGGAGGAGAAAGTGTTTAGTGCCAGCCTCTGTTGAGAAGGACTAAAAAGACTAGATTGGATTTTGTTTCAGGGGGAGGTATGTTCAGTGGAATAGAGGCAGTAGAAATCATCTTGCAGTGAGTGGGACAGAAGGAAATATAGATGCATTTTTCCATAATTTTGAAAATCTAATCAAAGGTGATGAGTTCTTTGTGTAGATTTTTCAACCCTGCTACAAATGAAAGCTTCATTTATATGTAGAGCTCAAAAGAAAGAAATTAAATATGTAGCTTTGTCTTGACTTTTTATCATGGCAAGAAGATTGGCTTCAAGAAACTGGATCTGCTGCAAGAATACTATCAGAAGAGAATGATCAAGTCAGGTGAAACCACTGCTATTGTAGGATAGTGAGTATTTGCCTTTGTCTCCATATGTGTTTTGGTTTGCAGCCATTAATAGCTTGGATTCCATGAAGTAATAGCAAAGGGGAGCGTGTCAGAGCAGCAGGCCAAAATTAAATTACAGCAACCTCGCACTTTGCATTAAAACCTTCACTCAGAGATGGAGGCTGGTAATCACGTCCAGATTTCCCTTAAAGACAATGGCCCTCCATGCAACTGGCCACACTCAGTTAATTCATGCTGTCAGCTGCCTTTATTGGCTGTGGGGAATCCAGTATTGATTCTTGAACTCAGCAGCAGCACAAAGAGCCACTAGTGCATGGTCAAAATGCTGCAATAAAGGGCTGGCAGCTTGAGAAAAGCAGCCATTCCATTGCACAAACAAGGTCAATTAGAGGACAGTGCAGTGTAATATAAATAGTATTAGCATCCCACTTCAACTCCGATGATATCACGCTGGCAGAATGACAGTAAGGAAAATAAGGTTTAATGCCGAATAAATATAAAGGCATTTAGTGTAATTTAATTTCAAGCTCTCTATCATTTTAAAAGTGCTATCAGTAGCAAAATATTTAGTTTCATCATGGGTTGGAATTTATGACTACAAAAATGATTTTCTGTTAAAACTTTGTCGGAACTAGCCAATTAGTCATGTATAGTTAAACTGGCATTACTAATTGTATTGAGAAATAAATAATTTCTCATTTACAGATTCAATGTACTGTGCCTACCTGTCATTTATTCTTCCTTTTAGTTTTAGAATTGCAGAATCTCCACAGTGTCATGAAGAAGGAACAAAAGATAGCTTGGTATGTTTAGTTTAAAAGATAGAGCAGATTGAGTTTTTTTTTCTCTTTTTTATGTTGCTGGAAATTACTAGGACCTTTTGTTTCAATACTTGCATTCATTACTTTTATTTATGGGAGAGTTTTTCCTACCTTCTTTGTCACTTCAAAATTAATTACAAATGTAAAACGCATCATGCTGTTAACACATATTCTATGCGGGAAACAAATTATACTCTCAAAATAGATAATGGACAGCTTGGAGAGGTAATTGATAAACCTACATAGCCTACAATAACTGAATAGATTTTAGAAAAATATATAATTGTTAGGAATGGAAAGAATGTATTTGAATTCTCCTTAGTAATGAATATGTCTAGGGTTGACTAGTAGCAACTCATTAAAGTACATAAAAGAATTTGAAGGAAGTTGGAATCATGGTGCTTTGGAAATGTCCATTAACCACTTGAGAGTGTATGTGGTTTCTCAGGCTGATAATATATGGTAATTTTGTCAAAACCATTTTCCAAAAGATGAATTTTCCAAATAACATAATATATTTCCAGCAAATCTGCTGTGTTCATTATAAATTGAATAGAAGAATCTCACATTCTATTCATAAACTTCCTGGAGTAAATGAGTTAAAAATGTTGTATTTTGAACCCACACTTCCATCTTTTATCAACTAATAGATAATATTTATTACCCCCAACAAAGATACTGTAAGACCAAATTTCTGCAGGTGTTAGATCTGATTATCTAATCTTCAAGACCCTATGTACTAATAGAATTTTAGATCGGGAGAAATATCTTAAGAAGTGATTAAATTACACTTTCTCTTGTTATCAAGGGAAAAGCTGGAGCCAGATAAGTTAAGCCACATACACGAGGTCATGTATTTAGCCAGTGGTCAATCTGGGACTTCCTATATGTTCTGATTTTCAATAATCCATTATTTTTTCTGTTATAATACAATTTTTTAGAATGAAAGATACATTAATGTTCATTTGTAAAAAATCAAACAGTAGATATTGAAAAATTAAGAAAGTAAAAGTCCTCCATTTTCTGGTCTATTAAAAAACAATTACATATATTATTTCCAGATTATTTCTGCATATCATAAACATAAACACACAGCACACATCTGTTTTAGCCAAAAATAAGTTGTCTATCATCTATCTATCTATTGTATCAGTTTGCTTTTTTCTCTTAACTTATACTCTACATAACGTATTTGTTGCTATTTATAAGTCAAGCACACATCCTTTCTAATGTGTGACATCGCATTTTATAATTACAGCTCCATCGATTATGTAACCTTTTCTACAAGTTTTTCCATTACAATTAATGTATAATGTGTATCTTTATACACAGTATTTCATATTTGTTGAAGTATTTTCTATAAGATACATTTCTCAGAACTGGAATTACTAGCAAATTGATTTTTAAACACTTAATTTGGGACTATTTTAGATTTATAGGAAATTTGCAAAGACAGTTCATCTTTCACCCGGTTTCCTTTAATATTAACTTTTAATATTACCGGATTTCAATAGGTTTTTTCCACTATTATGTTCTGTTGCTTTTGTTTCAGAATCAAATCCGTAATATCAAATTGCATTTAGTCATTTTAATTCCTTTGTTTCTTTGAGTATGTATCCAGTTTCACATTGTGTTGACAGTTCTATGAAGTACTGACCAGGTATTTTAAGGGATGGATTGACTGAAATTTATATGTAAAACTTAATATTTATTGGTAAATCACTTTCAAAATGTTTTCATAATCTATATTCCTAATATTAGTGTATATTAGTGGCTATTTTTCCTAATAGCCTTGACTTTAGAACATGTTTATCCCTTGTTAATCTTTGCCTACGTAGATGGTGAAGAATTGTTTCATGAATTTAATTTAAATTGAGAATATTTTCAAAGATTTATTATTCACTTTTTAAAAATTTCTGGGGCCGGTGCTGTGGCATAGTGCATAATGCCACCACCTGCAGTGCTGGCATCCCAGATGGGTGCCGGTTCAAGTCTGGGTTGCTCCACTTCCGATCCAACTCTCTGCTATGGCTTGGGAAAGCAATAGAAGATGGCCCAAGTCCTCAGGCTCCTGCACCCATGTGGAGACCCAGAAGAAGCTCCTTCCTTTGAATCATCACAGTTCCAGCTGTTGCAGCCAATTGGGGAGTGAACCAGCAGGTGGAGGACCTCTCTGTCTCTCTGCCTCTCCTTCTCTCTCTGTGTAACTCTAACTTCCAAATAAATAAATCAACCTATAAAAAAATTCTTATCTTTTTCCATCTTTCTATTGAGATGTTGAACTTAACATATTTTTTCATTTTTTAAAAAATTTATTTGACAGAGTTATAGACAGTGTGAGAGAGAGACAGAGAGAAATGTCTTCCTTCCATTGGTTCACCCCCCAAATGGCCGCTATGGCCGGAGCTACACCGATCCGAAGTCAGGAGCCATGTGCTTCCTCCTGGTCTCCCATGCGGGTGCAGGGGTCCAAGCACTTGGGCCATTCTCTGCCTTCCTGGGCCACAGCAGAGAGCTGGACTGGAAGAAGAGCAATGGGGACTAGCACCCGCCGCCCATATGGGATGCTGGCGCCACAGGTGGAGGATTAACCAAGTGAGCCACAGTGCCGGCTCCCCATATTTTTTTATTTTTCCATATCTTAGAGACCTTGGCCATACGGTTGCCCAAATAAACCATATGATATATTTATTTTCGGCTCATAGTATTTTGTATCTTTTGCTTCTTTATGGAATATTTTTGATAGAGAAATCGTAAATCATTTCCTTCATAGTGTCTGAATATTTTGTCATGTTTAAAGGACTATTTTGCTCCTAGATTGCAAAATTTTCATGCACCTACTTTGTATATTTTGATCTCATATTTACATATCAATCTTTGACACACCTGGGATTTGTTTTGACATGAGGAATTATGCAGGAATCCAGTTTAGTTGCATTTTATGTATCCTAAATTGTTAAAATAGTTGTCCCAATTCACATTTGCTCTAATGCCTTTTCCTAGTTTGGTGAAATAAAACTGAAAACAAATCTTGCTTTCAAAATGAAGTGATACGTCATATGAAGAAGCATATAAGGAATTGTGCTGATTAAATATATCTGTCTGTTTGTTACCTTTAAAATCCTTTCTTTTCTATATTTGTTTGATCTGCAACTGTACCTGGTGTTTGCTCACTCCCTCTCCTGAGACATCTCTCTTAGACTTCCTGAAACCAAGCTTTTTAGCTCCTCTCCTGGGTCTATCTCATACTCTATTTCCTCTCCATTGTATGTGTGTTGCTATTCACTGGAGTTTGGGTTTTGTACCACTCATCTGCTCATCATGAGTGTTTCTCATATTTATCATTTTATATATAAGATATGTGTGTATGTACATATATAGTTTATTGATTACTGTTTCCCAGAGACTATTATAATCATATTTAATATTTTCTTAGGTAATTTTCATAGACTCCTACAAAATAAGTACTACCATTTTCTTCTGTGTTTCATATGGAAACTGGATTCAAGAACTTTCTCAAGTTAACCCAAGTTCCACATAATGGAGGTAGAACTTGAATTCAGCCTCTTTACCTCAAAAGTTATGTTCTTTATCAATATGCTGTATGGTCAATTGACATTCTATGACAGCTAATGGGTGAGGGAATTTTGCTGTGGTCTTGTCATGCTTGTTGGTATTGTAATTCATTCAAATAATGAATTTGGGGTTTATTCTTTTCCTTACTGCATATATGATAAACATGCCAGGAACACAGTTTTGCTTCCAATATATTTTCAGCTAGGCCTCTGTCTGCCAAACCTACAGCTTCTATTCTGATTTTGGACCTTTATTATCCTTTGCTTAGACACTGAAATATCCTCCTTCTTTAGGCAACAGATTTGTTTAAATGGATTAGTGGAGTCATCGATTTCAAAGGCAACTATGACTATGAAATTCTTTTGAATAAACATTTCAGCAGCTCCCTACCCAACATAGTTGTGTTCTCAGATCTTCCTCAGGCTATTTTAGGAAGGTTCTCCCTGTCCTGGTACCAGCTCTCCTTGTCCCCTACTGTTTGCACCCATCAGTGCCTCTCCTGCCTTAGATGCTGCACTCTGCTCCAAACTCTTTTGCTTGGCTGTATAACTCACCAAGACCCTCATCACATATCACTTCTTTTTTTTTAAGATTTATTTATTTATTTGAAAGTCAGAATTACACAGCGAGAGGAGAGGCAGAGAGAGAGATAAAGAGAGGGATCTTGCATCCACTGGTTCACTCCCCAGTTGGCCTCAACGGCTGGATCTGTGCCGATCCAAAGCCAGGAGCCAGGATCTTTTTCCAGATCTCCCGCATGGGTGCAGGGGCCCAAGGACTTGGCCCATCCTCTACTACTTTCCCAGACCATAACAGAGAGCTGGATTGCATGTGGATCAACTGGGTCTCAAACCGGTGCCCATATAGGATGCCAGCACTAAAGGCACTAAAGGGCATTAACCTGCTGTGCCACAGCACCAGCCCCACACATCACTTCTAACAAGCAGTCACCTCTCCAGCTTCTTACTCTCAGGATGATTGGGTCCAGTGACCCTTCTCTATAAACTACTCAATTTCACATTATATTAAACCCATAATCTTGGGTGTCTGTCTCTTGAGCTCCTGGAAGACAGACTTTCTGCTATTTTGTTCTTCTGTGTCTTCCTAGCATCTGTTAGTACCTGGTGCCATATTGCGACCTTGTGAAATATCTGTCAACCAGAATGCTAAAGGCAGTTCTATAATATCCTAAGTGTTGTGTCTGCCTTATAGTAACACCAGGGAATTTTCTGAGCCCTTGAGCTACTTGAGGTAGACATTCAGTCCCTGAAGGAATAATTGTATACAAGCCAACTGTGGAAATCATTGCTTTCAAAAAGCAAGTAAAGGAACATTTCCTGGATGGATAGATGCTATGTCATTATGGTGTTTGGTACATGTAATTAAAGAAATGCTCTGGTAGACATTCTTTTGCTTTCCATTAAATGTGTGTTCAGCATCTCCATTTCTATTAAAATGTAAGTGAAGCTGATCCACATCTCCCAGATCCATAGTGTTAATGGAAATGTAGAAGTCACCATCTCTAGGGCCTGTGCTGTGGCGTAGTGGGCGGATCCGCTACCTGTAATCTCAGTAGTGGTGTGAGTCCTGGCTGTTCCACTTCTGAACCAGCTCCCTGTTGGTGCACCTGGGAAAGCAGAGGAAGATGGCCCAGGTTCTTGGGTCCCTGCACCCATGAGGGAGGCCAGGAGGAGATTCCTGGCTCCTAGCTTTAGGTCGGCCCAGTTCTAGCTGCAGCAGCCATTTGAGAAGTGACCCAGCAAATGGGAGATTCTCTCTCTCTTTCTATCTCTCTCTCTCTCTGCCTTTGCCTCTGCCTCTCTGTAACTCTGCCTTTCAAATAAATAAATAAATATCAAAAAAATAAAATATTAAAAAATAAATATTAAAAAAATAAAAAATAAAAAAAGAGATGTCACTATCGAATGAACCAATGATGAATTCTTTTGACATTAATTTGTAGTGGGTCCAGGAAGTTGGAGGATCTTAATTCACATATTTGAATTTGAGTTTAATGTCCTTTAGGGCAGAATGTGCAAAAAGGAACGATCAAGGCTGGCACCACGGCTCACTAGGCTAATCCTCCGCCTGCATTGCTGGCACCCTGGGTTCTAGTCCCAGTTGGGGCGCTGGATTCTGTACCGGCTGCTCCTCTTCCAAGTCCAGCTCTCTGCTGTGGCCCGGGAGGGCAGTGGAGGATGGCCCAAGTACTTGGGCCCTGCACCCGCATGGGAGACCAGGAGGAAGCACCTGGCTCCTGGCTTCGGATCGTCGCAGTGTGCCGGCTGTAGCGCGCAAGCCGTAGCAGCCATTTCGGGGGTGAACCAACGGAAACGGAAGACCTTTCTCTCTGTCTCTCTCTCTCACACACTGTCTAACTCTGTCAAAAAAAAAAAAAAAAAAAGGAAAGATCAAAATGATAGGGAACAAATACTAGTAGAAAAAGGAAACAATTAACAATTTAGTGTTTGTTACACATCAGTTACTGATACTGTCATTTAAAATGTAGAAGACATTGTCAGTTCATTGACATTATACCTATCTATGAGAATTCTAACTCCAGGTGTCATATTATTATGCAGAAAAGGATATAAATTTTGGAAACTAGTTTGCCTGGGAGTTGACAGAGGTATTAGATTAATGGCAAGTAATTAAAATTCTGTCTTGTATCCAGGTGACTTTGCTTATAATATAAACTTAGTGATATCCACATTTACTGTCATTTTGGAGGGATTTGATGAGCTGTAAGTTTGTGACTCTGTTTCCCCAGAGCCTTGAAATGATTAAGGCCATGCATTTTCATTATTTGTTATGGAGATAATCTCCCCATTCAATCTTTCCTGACAAAAGTTTGCGTGGAGACTATTAAAAGTGTCCCACTGTCCCCACCAAAGTCAGGGTTAGACTCAAGAGAGGTAATGCAGTCAACACTTCTGAAAAATTAACCTTAATTTATAGATAGGATATGAATTTTGCCTCAAAATCCTAACTCCTGATAGGCAGGAGCAGCATGAAAAGGAACCCATATATTATACCTTTACTGGTGTCAATTCTAAGCAGTTAGTCCCAGCTACTCTTCTTCTGGAACGTAGTCTACTTCTTGGAGCTCAGTTGCATAGGAAAGCCCTCTCTTCCCTTCCAACAAATGGTCTCAGGTGACCAGGAATCCTCAGAAGCTGAAGTTCCTCCCAAAGCCTTGGAATTAACATCTGTCAAGGATCAAGGCATCCCGGAGGCCCTGCTTTGACATTTTCACCTCTAGGAATATTTTATTTCGCACACAGTTCAGGTGCAGAATCAGAATGTACCAGGAGGTACATGAATATCTGTTACCTTCTCTATCATTATGTCTCCCCTCCTCTGGATTTTTCTCTATCACTTGTATTTGACATCTGTTTTAACCTTAACCTGTATCTAGAATTCCAATGTGTTGAATGTTGATGTTTCCTAGGATTCTTCTCTGAGGAAGCTGGATGAATCAAGCAGGTGAGGGGGTTCTTCCTACTTGTTAGCAACACCCCATTCTTCCTGTCCTGCCCTTTAAGGTTGTTCTAATGTTCTAGGAATTTGAACTGAGTTGTATAGAATGAGTAGAATGGACTCATTATGGAGTATAAAGTAAAAATTCATGTGTTACTTTCTATGTGGGTGGAGTAGGTAGGCAAAAACAATATCAAGCATTGCTTTGTTGAGAGCAGGGACAGCTCAGGCAAAGGGATGGTGGTGTTGAATTACAGGCTGGAGTTGGTAGATTCTGGAAGCATTGCCTCAGAAGGTTCCAGAAGTCATGGGAGATTGTTCAGAGACAGACCACAAAAATGATTTGGAAGATGAGCCTGGGAAGATCAGAGCAGTGAAAGAGATGGTTGCTTGCTTTGGAACTCAAAAATTAATTGTTATTCAACCTTCTTCTCCAATGTTCTTACCACTTTTCCTGTGAGACTGTGACCCAAAACTATCTACAAATGGATTACATGAAAATTCGTATGTTTGTGTACAGTCATGCACTGCAAAATGATCTTTCTTTTAAAAAAGTTATTTACTTATTTGAAAGTCAGAATTAGAGAGAAGAGAGGCAGAGAGAGAGAGGTCTTCCATCTGCTGTTTCACTCCCCAATTGGCCACAACAGCTGGAGTCAGGAGCCAGGAGCTTATTCTGAGTCTCCCATTTGGGTGCAAGGGCCCAAGGAACCTGGGCCTTCCTCTACTACCTTCCCAGGCAATAGCAGAGAGCTGGATAGGAAGTGGAGCAGCCGGGTCTCGAACTGGTGCCCATATGGGATGTCGGCACTGCAGGAGGCAGCCTTACCCACTACACCAGAGCGCTGGCCCCAAAAATGATCTTTCAATAAATGTCCACATACAGGATTGTAGTCCTAAAGGAATACATTGCTTAGTGATGTCATAGCCATGTTAGTTTGTATAAATGATCTCTGTGATGTTTGTATAATGGCAAAATTGCCTAATAATGCATTTCTCAGAACATATCTCTGTTATTAAGACACACATGACTGTATTTTATATTTAGTCTTATTTTTCTGTGTTGTTCTTTTTGGTCTTGACTATTTCAAGTGTTTTCATTAGCTCTATATTTTAGGGTCCTAACTTAAGGGACTTAAGTAAAAATATGTTTTATTTAGCTATAAAAGTCATTTGAATTACGCATGGCTTTCTTAATTATGACTACATAAATAGACACATTCCCATATCTTAAAAAAAGGAAGGAAGGAAGGAAGGAAGGAAGGAAGGAAGGAAGGAAGGAAGGAAGAAAGAAAGAAAGAAAGAAAGAAAGAAAGAAAGAAAGAAAGAAAGAAAGAAAGAAAAGACAGACAAAGAAAAGAAAGGCCAGTGTTGTATAGCAGGTAAAGCCACCACCTCCATTTCTGGCATCCATATGGGCACTGGTTCAAGTACCCAGCTGCTCCACTTCTGATCCAGCTCCCTGCTAATGGCCTAGGAAAGAAGTGGAAGATGGCCCAAGTACTAGGACTCCTGACACCAATGTGAGAGACCCCAAAGAAGCTCCTGGCTCTTGGTTTTAGTTAGGCCCAGCTCTGCCCATTGTGGCCATTTAGGGAGTGAACCAGTAGATAGAAGACCTCTCTTTCTCTCTGTCTGAAAACTCTGCCACTCAAATAAATAAATAACAATTTTTAAAGATTTATATATTTATTTGAAAGGCAGAGTTACAGAGAGTCAGAGGTAGAGAGAGAGAGAGAGGTCTTCCAATCTGATGCTCTGCTTCTGACCTACCTTCCTACCAATGTACTGAAGAAGGAAAGGGAAAGTGGTCAAGGTTCTTGGGTTCTTGCCATCCATATGGGAGAGCAAGATAGAGGTCCTGGCTTCAACTAGGCCCAGAAGTGGCTGTGAGGAGTGAACCAGCAGATGAAAGATCTACCTCTCTGTCTCTCCCTCTCTCTAACTCTGCTTCACAAACTAATAGATCTTAAAAAGCTAAACAAAACAAAAAACCACTTTTTCAGTATTCTACTTTCTTTGTGATTCCATAAATTTTAGTTACTTTATCCATCTCCATTCTAAACGTTTTCCAGGATTTTGAATGAAGCTTCACTGAATCTTGATATAAATTTGGGGATTATTGACAACATTGAGTCTTGCAATCAATGGTTATGCTACTTCTTTACTTAGGCCTATGATTTGCTTGATGAAGTGTTGTAATTTAAGTCACTCTTGCATATCCTTTATTTTCTCCCTAAATATTGCATTTCTTGAATTTTTTAAAATTAATTTTATTTATTTGAAATGCAGAGATACAGAAAGAGGAAGACACTCACACACACACACACACACACAATCTTCTAGCCGCTGGTTCACTTCCCAAATGACTACAACACCCAAGGCTGGGCCAGATGGAAGCCAGGAGCAAGAAACTTCTTCTGGATCTTCCAGGTGGGTGAAGGAGCCCAAGTACTTGGGCTATCTTCCATTGCTTTTCCAGGTCCATTATTAGGGAACTGGACTGGAAGCAGAGCAGCCAGGACTCAAACCTGCACTCATATAGGATGCTGGTGTTGTAGGTAGTGGATTTACTTGCTATGCCACAATGCCAGCCCAGGTCTTGAATATTATTATACATGGAGTTTTTGTTCCAGTTGTCTGATGCTTTTCCATCAAAACGATTTTTGTATACTGGCCTTTATCCATCTACCTTCAAAACTCTTTCTACGGGGCTGGCGCCATAACGCAGTAGGTTAATCCTCCGCCTGCGGCACCAGCATCCCATAAGGGCGCCGGTTCTAGTCCTGGCTGCTTCTCTTCCAATCCAGCTCTTTTCTATGGCCTGGGAAAAGCAGTAGAAGATGGCCCAACTCCTTGGGCCCCTGCTCCCGCATGGGAGACCAGGAAGAAGCTCCTGGCTCCTGTCTTTGGATCGGTGCAGCTCCGGCCATTGTGGCCATTGCGGCCATCTGGGGAGTCAATCAACGGAAGGGAAACCTTTCTCTGTCTCTTCCTCTCACTATCTGTAACTCTACCTCTCAAATAAATAAATAAAATCTTAAAAAAAAAACCTCTTTCTTCATTTTACTGTCTTTTTTACTGTAGATCTAGGATTTTTCTATATAAATGCCTATGGCATATGCAAATAAAAACCCTTGTGTTTTGTCTCATCTTTATGTCATTTCCTTTTACTGAACTTGATTTTCCTGTCTAGCAACTCCAGTCTTATGGTTACCGGAGGAGTCGTTGAATAAATTAGAAAATATTTAAAACTGGTTTACAGTTAGAGGCAGTGGGAGTGAACCTTCTTATTTTGATCTCAGTCTCACAGAGAAAGACTTCAATTTTTCACCATTAAATTTATTGTTTGAGGTAGGTTTTCAATAAATGTCTCTAGTCAGTTTGAAGAAATTAATATCTAATCTTGGTTTGCCAAGAATTTTTAATGTTAATGTCTATTGAGTTCTGGCAAATGTTTTTATGTTACTGAGCAGAAAGGCTGGTCTGTTTTGTTTTAACATAATAATATAGTGAACTACACTGATCCATTTGGGGATGTAAATTAACTTTCTGTTACTTGGATAAACTACAACAAATAATACTATTTCACCTCTAACATATCTATATTGCTTGATGCAATTTAAAATTTTTTTATTAAAGATATTTGCATACATGTAGTAAGGACATGTGCCTGTAGCATTTTTTCCTTCCTTCAGTTCTTTTTTTTTTTTTTTTTTTTTTTTTTTTTTGAACAGGCAGAGTGGACAGTGAGAGAGAGAGACAGAGAGAAAGGTCTTCCTTTTTGCCATTGGTTCACCCTCCAATGGCCGCTGCGGACCGCACGCTGCGGACCGCACGCTGCAGCCGGTGCACCGCGCTGATCCGATGGCAGGAGCCAGGTACTTCTCCTGGTCTCCCACGGGGTGCAGGGCCCAAGCACTTGGGCCATCCTCCACTGCACTCCCTGGCCACAGCAGAGAGCTGGACTGGAAGAGGGGCAACCGGGACAGAATCCGGCGCCCTGACCGGGACTAGAACCCGGGGTGCTGGCGCCGCAAGGCAGAGGATTAGCCTGTTGAGCCGCGGCACCGGCCCTTCCTTCAGTTCTATGTTCGGTTTTCTGTATTAAGGAAATGTAAACCTCCTAAAAGTTCGGATTGTGTCTCTTCATTTTTTTATATCTTTGATTTATCAATGTAGAATTGTTATTATTTTTCCCTCAATTATTTGATAGACTTCAGTAGTGAAGTCTTTTGTGTATGGAGTTTTTACTGTGGAAAGAATTTTAGTTTCAAATTCAGTTTCCTTTAAAAACATAGAAAACCTTTCAGATGATTTGTTATTCTAAAATTAACTTCTGTAATTTGTGTCTTATGAAACTTTTGTCCATTTCACTCAAGGAGCCAAATTTTCTGTGCTATATAGTCACTGAACTGCAGTGATACCTCCTCTTCCTGATTTTCTCTTTTTTCTTGATTAATTTCACTAGACTTTTATCAATTTTGTTCATCATTTCTATGAACCAGATTTTGATTTTTTCTCAATTTTATTTTATTTTCTATTTTAGGGCTTTCTGCTCTTGCCTTGATTATTTTTTTCACTCTGGTTACTTTATTTCAATTTTCTCTTGTTTTTCTACTTTCTCTCTCTTTTTAAAATTTATTTGGAAGGCAGAGTGACAGAGACAGAGGAAAAGACAAAAATCTTTTTTTTTAAAGATGAATTTATTTATTTGAAAGAGTTGCACAGAGAGAGGAGAGGTAAAGAGAGAGGTAGAGAGAGAGAGAGAGAGAGAGAGAAAGAGAGAGAGAGAGAGGTCTTCTACCTGCTGGTTCACTCCTCAATAGGCCGCAATGGTTGGAGTTGCACTGATCCTAACCCAGGAGCCAGGAGCTTCTTCTGGGTCTCCATGTAGGTTCGGGGCCCAAGGACTTAGGCCATCTTCTACTTCTTTCCCAAGCTATAGCAGACTGCTGGATCAGAAGTGGAGCAGCAGGGACTTGAACCAGCGCCCATATGGGATGTTGGCACTGCAGGTGTCAGCTTTACCGGCTACACCACAGCACAGGCCCTGACAGAAATCTTCTATCCACTCATTTACTCACTCAGATGCCACTCAGCCACAATGGTTGGCTGAGGCTGGGCTAGGCTAAGGCCAGGAATTTCTTCTGGATCTCCCAAATGGGTGCAGGCGCCCAAGCACTTGGGCCACCCTCTGCTGCTTTCCCAGGTGCATTAACAGGGAGCTGGATTGGAAGTGGAGCGGCTGGGACTCAAACCAGCTGCCATATGGGATGCCAAAGCTTCAGGAAATAGCTTAACCTTCTGTGCTACAGTGCTGGACCCTCTCTAGTATCATAAGATGGAAACTCAAGTCATGTATTTGATACAAGATTTAACTACATCTAATAGGTTTCAAAATGCGATGCTTTCCTTTTAAGCCAGTTCAAAATATTTTCTAATTTCTCTTGTGATTTTTCTGTAATATATGGGTTATTTGGAGTAGGTTAACTTCCAGATTTAGTATTCTTTTTTTAATTCTTTTTTTAGTATTATTTATTGGTTAATTCTGTTAACAGAACATCATTTGTATAACTTTAATTCACTTAAATTTATTGAATTTTATTCTGTGGTTTAAAATCTGTTTCTAGGGGTCCAGCACAGGTAAAGCGCCAACTGCAGTGCCAGCATCCCATATGGGTGTCAGTTCGAGTCCCGGCTGCTCCACTTCCAATTTAGCTCTCTGCTATGGCCTAGGAAACCAGTAGAAGATGGCCCAAGTCCTTGGGTCCCTGTACCTGCGTGGGAAGACCCAGAGGAAGCTCCTGGTTCCTGGCTTTGGATTGGTGCAGCTCCGGCTGTTGTCGCCAACTGGGGAGTGAACCAGTGGATGGAAGACCTCTTTCTCTCTTTCCCTCTGCTTTCCTTCTCTCTCTATGTAATTCTGACTTTCAAATAAATAAATAAGTATTTAAAATAGATGAATAAAGAAATAAAATGACATACAAAGATACTTCAAAAATTTCATGGAATTGTGAAAAATCTGAATGGATTTAGAATTTTTTACACCCAAATGATGTTATTTAAAATTCTGGTTTCCATGCAATTTTTAGTGTGCTGTACTTTTTACACACACATATTAATTAAAAATAAATAACATTTTTTGAAAAAATGAGGAGTGTGACTTTTATATTTCTGCAATTCTATTTAACATCCAAATTAAAAAATTGTAATCGGACTTGTCTGTCTACTTCTTAGTTTAATCAGTTTTGAGCTGGAGTTTGTGGTGAAGAAATAATTGTTATTAACTTTATTTTAAATATTTCAATTTTGAAATCTTATAAGTGGAAACTTTTTCAACTGTATTCTCCCACTGAAATACATCTATTACAATTGTATTTTTGCAACCTTGCTGGCCTCTGTTACTTGCTACCAGCATTGTCAGTTGATGGGCTATTAGTTAATTTTCCTAGATTTTCTAAAGATCATAAATGCTCTGTCTCTTTCCCTTCTTTACTTTTCCTAGTTCACGGTCTAGACCTTAAAATAACTATTAAAGAAGTGGCAATCAGTATACACATTGTTTTATTTCTACTTTCAGTGGGACTCATTTATTTTGTTTTTTTCTGATGGTTACTGAAAGAAATCTTTCAAAAGATTAAGAACATTTCTTGAATTTATGTTTACTTAGGCTGTTTCTAAATATCTTTAGCTTGAGTATTAAGTTTTATCATATTCCTAGCACCTATTGTGATGATAAACATTATTTTTTTATGCAGGGAATTCCATTGACAATTATATTAAAAATATTCATTTATTTGAATGGGGGAGAATGTGGGGGAGAAAGAGAGAGAGAGACAGAGATAGAGAGAGAGAAAGAGAGAGAAAAAAAATCTCATCACTGCCCCTTTTCTCAAATGCTTACAACAGCTGGGGCCAAGCTGAGCTAAAGCCAGAAGATGGGAACTCAACCCAGGACTCTTATGTGGGTGGCAGCAGCCCAGGTATTCTAGTTATCCCCTACTGCCTCCCAGCTCTATAGTAGCAGAAAGCTGGAATCAGAACCTGAGAGTCAAACCCAGGTATTCTAGTGGATGTAGGATGCGGGTGTTCTGACCAGTGTCTTAACTGCTAGGTTAAATGCTTGCCCAAGATTTCCTTTTAATACAGAAGCAGTGGTTTACTGGTAAGCTGAGTTCTTGTAAGAAAAAAAAAAGTGGCTTGATTTATAACATTTGCCAATTTACATGGTTTACACACTTATAACAGAACTGACTTAAAACTATCAATGTTTTATCAATTGACCCACAAAATTAAAAACATGGGACATGTAACCATCCATTATCACATCCTCACAGAGAAGTTCTCCTTGCTATTGAGTTACAATTGCTTTTAAGCTTTTTCAGTGGGAAGATCTAGGAAAAAATATTTCTGAAAGAAAATTGTACTATTTTTGATTCTAACTTAATATAGGATTTTTAAAATTTTATTTTATACTTTGCTTTCATTCACTAAAATTCTTGATTTCTAACAATACCAACATAATTACATGCTTGTACTATTTTATTTCAAAATGGATCACATTGTCAATTATATAACTCAAGTTATTTTCATTCTTATTCGATTTACTGATTTTTGAAGAGGTATAATAAAATCTTTAACTGTGATTGTAGATTTCTCTCTCTTTCTCTTGATACTTGTTTTTTTAATGTGTCAAAGCTCTTCTGTGATTTCCATAAAGGTTTAAAACTGTTAGGCCTTTATCATAAAGGAGACCCTGTGACAATATGAAATATTCAGATTTGTCCTATTTAATGCTTGTCACCCTGAATTTTAGCCATGAAATTCACTAATGTTACACTTGCTTTCTTTATTTATATAATGCATCTTCATTTTCAAATGTTTAGAGCCATGATTTAAGTGTGCCTTTTTTCAAATAGCTAATCATTGAAATCAGTGTGTGCCTATGTGTGTGTTTACCAAGTGTGTTTGTATACATATAGGCATCATAAGTACTCTTTTTTATTACCTTATTGTAACATTTTTTTACTTTAAAATGTATCATTTTGGGGGCCAGTGCCACGGCTCACTAGGCTAATCCTCCACCTGCGGCGCTGGCACCCCGGGTTCTAGTCCCAGTCAGGGTGCTGGATTCTGTCCCTGTTGCTCCTCTTCCAGTGCTCCAGCTGCAGCGCCCCGGCCGTGGCAGCCATTTGGGGTGTGAACCAATGGAAGGAAGACCTTTATCTCTGTCTCTTTCTCTCTCACTGTCTAACTCTGCCTGTCAAAAAAAGTATAATTTTGGCTGGCGCCATGCCTCACTTGGTTAATCCTCCGCCTGGGGCGCCAGCATCCCATATGGGTGCCAGTTCTAGTCCCTGTTGCTCCTCTTCCAGTCCAGCTCTCTGCTGTGGCCCAAGAGGGCAGTGAAGGATGGCCCAAGTGCTTGGGCTCCTGCACACTCATGGGAGATCAGGAAGAAGCACCTGGCTCCTGGCTTCAGATTGGCATAGCGCCAGATGTGGGGGCCATTTGGGGAGTGAACTAACGGAAGGAAGACCTTTCTATTTGTCTCTCTCACTGTCTATAACTCTACCTGTCAAATAAAAAAAATGTATCATTTTGTTAAGTGGTGTGGAAGGAGAGGTGAACAAACGTTCTTATATAGCATCATGATTCAAACCACTATACTTTTTTTTTTAAAGAAACAAAAATGATTTGGATAAGGTCAGGCTATAAGAACTATAACCAAAACTAACCAAAGTTTTAAAATCACAGTTAAAAGTTCAACTACATTTAATATAGATCTTTAAACTAATATTTGTATACATGAATAAGAAAAATAGGTATGTAATAAAATAAATATATTACTAGAAATACCATTCCCTATGTTCCTAAATTTGTATTTATGAAATGCATGAAGTTTGTATACCTTTAATAAAAAGATTTTGGGGTAAAAAAAGAGAAAGAAATACCATTCTCAGTCTACAAGTGATGGATAAAAACAAAAGTGATACTCAATGTCTATTCAATAAACTAAGTTGAAAATGAAATGCTTTTAACTGAATAGGAGAAAGTAGATAGCTGGGATAGTGACAAGAATTTCTGACGGTTAGAGTTCTTTTTTCTTTCTTTCTTTTTTTTTTTTTCAGAGTTGGGTGGGGCTCCTGTCTCTTTTCAGATGCCCCAACAGTAAATCTTTTATTTAACATCTATTGGACTCTGAATTAGCTACTGGCCAAGTGCTTCTAACAGCTGTAGCTAGAATATTTGTTAATCAACTTCAGAGAATACAAAAAATTCACAAGGTGTGGAATTTCAGGTACCATCTCAGGGAAGATAGTAGGATTTGGTAATGCGAGCAATTCTATTTATTTAATTCTTTCAGTGTCTCTCTGAGATAGACATATTATTTACAACTTACCTATGAACAAGCCAAAACTGAGTTAAAGAAAATTAGCAGGTTCACAGCTAAGTGCTTAGGGAAGATAAATTCTAACTCATGTTTTCGAAATATGCAACACTGTTAAAGGGTCTGGAGAAGAGAGAGAGGGGAGAGAAGAGTGAGAGGGGACACACACACACACACAGAAAGAGAGAGAGAGAGAGATTCAATAACTTTGAATTGTATGCTATATGAGCTGCTTACACTCACTCTGCCTAATTGAAAATCAGTTATTGATGGGATGGATTTTTTTTGTTTAATCCCCTCTGTATATCATGTAGACACTTTGGAGGTTAGTTTGGCAAGTACAGAATCATTTGGGGAATTTAGGTAGTTTTTTCTGGTGCAAGTCATTGGTATTACTGAGATAAGGACAGATAAGAAGGTGGAAGGATGCTGATGGATGGTGGTACAAAAGTACTGTTAGGGAGAGAACCTTTAGCCAAATGGCCAAAATGCCCAAGTCTGAATGTCTGGTTTGATACTAGTCATCAGCTCTTTTTTTTTTTTATTTTTTTATTTATTTTTTATTTTTTATTTTTTTGACAGGCAGAGTGGACAGTGAGAGAGAGAGACAGAGAGAAAGGTCTTCCTTTGCCGTTGGTTCACCCTCCAATGGCTGCCGCGGCCAGCGCGCTGCGACCGGCGCACCGCGCTGATCCGATGGCAGGAGCCAGGAGCCAAGTGCTTTTCCTGGTCTCCCATGGGGTGCAGGGCCCAAGCACCTGGGCCATCCTCCACTGCACTCCCTGGCCACAGCAGAGGGCTGGCCTGGAAGAGGGGCAACCGGGACAGAATCCGGCGCCCCGACCGGGACTAGAACCCGGTGTGCCGGCGCCGCTAGGCGGAGGATTAGCCTAGTGAGCCGCGGCGCCGGCCCAGTCATCAGCTCTTGACTCCAGCTACTCACCAATGCAGATCCTGTGAGGCAGCAGGTGATGGCTCACGTAATTTTGTTCCTGTCACCCATGTGGGAGACCTGGATTAAATTCCTGCCTCCTACTTTCTAGCAAGACCAGCCCCAGCCATTCATTGTGAGCATTTGGGGTGTGAACCAGCGGATGGAAGTTCCCTGGCTATATCTCTCTTTCTCTCGCTCACTCACTTGCTCCCTCTCATTCTCCCTCTCGCTCTAATTCTTGATCTCTTGCTGTTTGCTCTCTCTCTCAATAAGAAGAAGAAAAAAGAGCTGCTAAGATCTCAGTAGCAGCTCAATTAAGTCCATATTTTTACTTTTTGTTTGCAGAATCAAAAACAACACACTTTTTTTTTTTAAGGCAGAGTTATGGGGTCAGTGCTGTGGCAAAGTGGGTAAAGCTGCTGCCTGCAAGGCTGGCATCCCACATGTGTGAGGGTTTGAGTCTGGACTGCTACACTTCCAATCCAGCTCCCTGATAATGTGCCTGGGAAAGCAGCAGAGGATGGCCCAAGTCCTTGGGCCCTTGAACCCACGTGGGAGTCCTGGAAGAAGCTCCTGGTTCCTACCTTCGGATCGGCCCAACTCTGACCATTTAGGCCATTTGGGGAGTGAAGCAGCAGATGGAAGACCAACTCTGCCTTTTAACTAAATCTTAAAAAGAGAAAGATAAATAAAGGCAGAATTACATGGCGGTGATGGCTGGGGGGAGGGCAGGACTGAGATCTTCCATCTAGCTGCAGCCAGGAACCAGGAGCTTTAACTGTGCCTTCCACATGGGTGCAGGGGCCCAAACTCTTGGGCTATCTTCTGCTGCTCTCCCAGGCCATTAAGGGAGCTGGATAGGAAGTAGAGCATCTGGAACTTGAACCAGTATCCATATGGGATGCCGGCACTGCAGGCAGTGGCTTAACCTGTTATGCCACAGTTCTGGTACCCACAGACACTTTTCGTGTAAAGTTATTTCAGGGAAGATAAGCAGATCAATTTCTTGTGAACAATTTGTTAAAGAAAACCAACTACTTAGTGAGTCCCCGTATGTTAGGGGCATGTGCAATCTCAGAGTCTTGATCAAGAGGAGGGTGACAGGGTTGACTTAGTTCAGCAGTTGAAAGAGTACATAAGTTATAACTGAATTGAGTTATTTACTTAAGTGCCACCGTATCCATAATTATTAAAAAAGACATCTAATATTACCATATCACAGGAGTTTTGGTGACTTAAATAAGTTCATACGTGTGAAGCACTTATAATATAATACTTGAAAAATATGAGATAAATGAAAGTTTCAGGAAGTAATTGGTAAACTGAATTGCAGGACCTTTGTATATGAGTATTCAAATATTCTGTGTAGAGTGAAGGCTCACACTCACGTCAAAAGTGGTTTTCATTACAAAATAACAAATCTATTATTTGATAAAATGTAGAAAATGAAGAAAAGGAAACCAAATATAATCTTTCTAGTGCCAAAACTAGCCTGTATCTGTTAATTCTTCATTCATAAATCTTGTTAGAAATTTACTTTTTGCCTTTTTGATATTTGTGCCTTCCCAGTCAAGATTATATAATTTAAATAATAATTTAAAATAATGGATTAAACTTTGTCATGTTTATCTTTTGCCAGGAAATATTCAAAGTTATCTCAAGCTTCATTAGGTGGGTGCAAATTAATCTCATTATAGAAATACATAAAGTAATTTTTTAAAAATTATGTTAGTTTTAGTTGATAAAATATATCTGTTTATCACAGGTGCAACATACTATTTAAAACATACCTGCCTCAAGGAATAACTAAATTGATATGAATACATATGTATTAGAGAACACATTTATTTTTTGTGGTGAGAACACTTAAAATCTACTTTTTAAAGCAATGCTTTTTCAAAGTTGGATCAACTGGAAACACCATGTGATACATTAGTTCTCTTGAACTTATTCCTTGTATTTAGCTAAAATTCTGTATCCTTTTACTACTATCACTCCCACTCCAGCCTAATAACCACCATTCTACTCTCTGCTTCTCTGAGTTCAACTTTTTAAAATTCCACGTAGAAGTGAGATCATGTGGTACTTGGCTTTTTGTGCCTGGCTTATTTTGCTTAGCATGATGTCTTTCAGTTTCATCCATGTTGTCACAAATGACAGGATTTCCTTCTTTCCTCTGGCTGACAGCATTGCAGTATGTATGTGTGTGTGATGTGTGTATATAAATATATATATATATATACATATCATATTTTCTTTGTCCATCCATCTGTCAATGGACACTTAGATTGATGTCAAATCATGGTTATTATGAATATTGTTGCAATGAACATGGGCATGCAGACATCTCTTTGAAATCATGATTTCATTTCCTTTGGGTATATAACCTAATTTCAGGATCAATAGGTCATATGTTTATATGTTTATTTCTATTTTTTATTTGAAAAGCAGAAAGAGAAAGCTCCAATCTGCCTGTTCACTTGGCAAATGTCCCTCAGCACCATGACTGGGCTGCGGCCAGAGCCAGAAACTAGAAATGCAATCCAGATCTTTCACATGCATCAGAGGAAGCCAATTACTTGGGTCCTCTTCACTGCTTCACGGGGTCTATGTTAGCAAGAAGCTGGAGTTAGGAACCAGAATAGGGAACCAAATCGATGTTAGATACATGGATGTCAACCAGTAGTCTAAATGCCTGCTCCTGGAAATTCCATTTTTAATTTCTTTAGGAACTTCCATATTGTTTTTCATAATTTAGTAACTTAGATTCCCAGCAACTGTGTGCCTGGGTTCCCAGAGATAGTAAAATTTAGAAAGGTTAAGAAACTTGTCCAAAATGCCATAGTTAAATGCCCTTGGAAACATGAAGAAAATTTTATAGATTGAACTTCCAATGAATTTAATTATTTTGCACTGCTTTTGTGTTAAGGTTATGAATAATTCCTAGTCTTTGCAGAATTCTGAAAAGTGATCTTTATTAGTTAAGTGTATATTTGGGGGCTGGCACTGTGGGGTAGTGGGTAAAGCTGCCACCTGCAGTGCTGGCATCCCATATGGGTATCCATTCAAGTCCCGGCTGCTCTACATCTGATCCAGCTCTCTGCTATGGCCTGGGAAAGCAGTGGAAGATGGCCCAAGTCCTTGGGCCCCTGCACCCACTTGGGAGACCCAGAAGAAGCTCCTGGCTTCTGGATTAGGATCAGTCCAGCTCCCAATGTTGTTGACATTTGGGGAGTCAACCAACGGATGGAAGACTTCTCTCTCTCTCTTCCTCTGCTTCTCTGTGACTCTGCCTTTCAAGTAAATAAGTAAATCATTTTTTAAAAAAAAGAATATATTTAATGGGGCTAGCATTGTGGCATAGTGGGTTAAGCTGCCTCCTGGGACACTGCATCCTGTATGGGTACTGGTTCAAGTCCTGCTGCTCCATTCCCAATCCTGCTCCCAGCTAATGGCCTAGGAAAAGCAGCAGAAGATGGCCCAAGTGCTTGAACCTTTGCACCAAAATGAGAGACCTGGATGGAACTCCTGGCTCCTGGATTTGTGCTGGCACAGCCTCGGCCATTGCAATCATTTGAGGAGTAAACCTGTGGATGGAAGATTTCTTCCTTTGTTTCTCCCTGCCTGTATAATCTGCCTTTTAAATAAGTAACTCTTTAAAACATACATTTGATCGGAAAGGCATTTGGAGCAATAGTTCAGTAGTTCAGATGTTGCCTAGGATTCCCACATCCCATATCAGATAGCCTGGGTAAGACTCCCAGCTCAGCTCCCTATTCTATCTCCCTGAACACCCTGCGGGATAGCAGAGATAGCTCAAGTACTTGAGTCCCTACTCCCACATAATGGACTGAGATTGAGTTGTGGACTCTTGGCTTCGGCCTGCCCCAGCCCTGGTTGTAGTGGGCGTTTGGGGCATGGCAAGCATCTCTTTTTGATGATTTATTTATTTATTATTTGAAAGTGAGAGTTACAGCGAGAGAGGGAGAGAGAAAGATCTTTTCCTGCTAGTTCACTCCCCAGATAGCCTCAAAGGCCAGGACTAGGCTAGGCTGAAGCCAGACTCCAGAAGCCAGAAGCTTCATCTGGGTCTCCCATGTGGTGCAGGGACCCAAGCACTTGGTACATCCTCCCCTGCTTTCCCAGGCACATTAGCAAGGAGCTGTATCAGAAGTGGAGCTGCCAGGACACAAACTACTGCCTATAGGAGATGCCGGCATTGCAGATGGTGGCTTAACCACAGCACCAGCTCTGATTATATACCTCTGTCTATCTGTGTCTCTGCTTTTAGAACTAAATAAATAAATGCTGCATCTCATTAGCCAAAACTATGTTCCAAAGCCACCTTTATCTGTGATCAAGTTTGAAATATCGAGGGTTTAGTTTTCTGGGCACATTGCCATCATAAACATAATCTGGATTTTCTCCTTACAGAAGAGGATAATGGATTTACAGAAAGGCAACTAGCAAATACACTGTCTGACCTATATGTAACAAATAGGAATTGGCAAGTGAATTGCATAGATATATTCTCAATATACTCTCTTGAGGCAAAGCAGTATTTCCATTATTTAGGGAAAAGAAATATGGGAAAATGTAGTGCAGTTCTGTAGCATGTAGAACAAAATCCATTACTGTTGAAGTTTTAAAAGACAAAAAGTTCACCATATCACCAAGGAATTTCCCAGTCGTGTGGTTTGCCCAGAGGATCAGATACTTTCTGAGTGCAGCACTGATCATACTGCATTTTATGGGTCTCTGCAGTGTCATTTCTTCTGGTTCATTATCCAGTGTGCAACTGTCTTGGCCAACCTTGAAGATGGTTTAAAGAAAAAGCAAAACAAACAAACAAACAAACAAAAAACCCTCTCAGCCTCCAAATGTTTCTCCAGCTTCGTCTATTCTAAGTCGGCTAGATTCACCTCCAATCATGAACTCATTAGATGGGGCAGGCACCAAATGAAATCAGGAACATTCATAGGAAGAATCTCTGCTATGCCTGTTACCAATGCCCATCTCTGGGACCTCTTGCCTTGCTACTTTCCCCTATTGGCAGCTAGACTTGCCTAGAATTTATGGAAGTTGTAGTGGATAAACTAAAATAGTTACTTTCAGATTTATCCACCAATGTACTCCTGATGGATGGAACTAAGCCTAGGAAGGGATATATGTGTATGAGGTGAGCTAAGTGTACTCTGGTGGACATCTCTGTGTGTGTAAACTACTGTGTATATGAGAAAATGTGTGTGTGTGAAGTATGCCACATGCTGCTATTCACTTTTATTCTGGAAAATGCGCCACAGTTTACCTGGAGGTGGGAGAAGATTCTTCCACTCCAAATTTATAGACTTCTATTAAACCTCCAGGGTAGGTGTGAGGCTGGCCAAATGGAACATTCTTTAAGTGGTCATAGTAATTGGATCAATAACACAATGGGAGCCAGTAAGGCTCAAGGTATCTTTTCTTCTGGGAGTTCTAGGGGAAAAAAGATGCTTTTTTCTCTGAGATTTGAAGCAGAGATGATATCAATCTGAAGTTTTGACACCCATCTTTGGTTTAAATAAAGAAGTTAATGTGGGGAAGAGAAGATTGTAAGACATGATGAAGAAAACATCTAGGAGATTCCTTTTGAGTCTTTAGATAAGTTGTGTATTAACCTAAGGCCAGACCCACCCATTAACTTTCCATTTATGCAAAATAAAAAAAAATTATTATTTTGGTGCTTAAGCCACATTGGACACATTTTCCCTTTGAAATGAAAAAAAAATTACAATATTCTTATCAATCCACTAATGCAAACCCTGCATCCTTGAAAGTCTTAGAAGTGTTTGGTTTTAGTCTAACAATTCAAACACATTTAACATTCTATTCCACAATAAAACTATGTACTTTAAATATAAAACATGCTCAAATTATCATTTCAATCACTTTACTTCCTGTCTCAGAATTTTCAAATAAAATTTACTTTCCAGGAGGGGATGTCATATTTATTACATAGTTTCTCATTCCCTGACACAGTTCTGCATGTACCAGGTGGTGCATCTACTGCAATTTTATTTTTATTTTTAAAAATATTTATTTACTTATTTGAAAGGCAGAGTTATGGAGACAGAGAGAAAAAGAGAGAGAGACAGAGGTAGAGAGAGAGATAAAGGTCTTTCATACGCTGGTTCACTCCCCAAATGGCCACAATAGCTAGAGCTGCACTGATCTAAAGCCACGAACTTCTTCTGAGTCTCCCACATGGGTGCAGGGGCCCAAGCCATCCTCCACTGCTTTCCCAGGGCAAAGCAGAGAGCTGGGCTGGAAGTGGAGCAGCTGGGATGCAAACTGGCATCCATATGGGATGCTGGCACTGAAGTCAATGGCTTTACCCACTATGCCACAGCACCGGCCCCTCTACTGCAATTTTAGAAACACAGACTTGAGATGTTGCAGGCACAAGCATAATAGGGAACTTCTGAATACGCAAAGTTTTCAGGACTCAAAGACATGGAATTATATTGGTAGCATAATAGGCTTTGTCACAAGAGTACTCATTTGGGACTTCACAAATCGGCATAAATGATTCCATCCACAGATAATTCTCCTTTGTGGAAGAACACATAAATATAAAATTCCATAAGTTAGTGACTAGTGAGGTTTACAATCTGAATTTCAACAACTTTATTGAAATAACTCTGTGTAAGCAGAGCTATCCCACATGATAAATTATGACACATGACAGTAACAGAAACCAAGTATAGTGCTAATGCCTCTGGGGAGTGTGCCTTCATTTCTGTTATTATTTCCCTATAGCACAATGACATAGAATGTGGGTACTGAGTTCATTTTTTTCTCACAAAGTTGGTCTAAACATCTATATTTCAAAGGCTGAGATTTTAGATGGTTGTGAAAGATAGTACTGTTTTCAATTCACACTATGTGAAGACCCTAATTCATTATCTATTGCCAAATTTGCAAAGGCTGAGATAGGATATGATCAAGATATCAAATCATTCATCACATTTCTTTTAAGATAACTTCTTAGGCAGATGTTCATCCATCATTTATCAAGGAGTAGAATAAAAGTGATTCAAAGGGATTATTTTGACATCTGCCCGATTCCAAAAATTCTGATGAAATGAGAAATATTCAGTCAAGATTTCAAATGTCTCGTTCACTTCTTAGCTAACCACTCAGTAGTAGAGAGCATATTGGTTTGTATTTACATCTTCACGTGCTAAATCATCAGCTTGGAATGAACTCAAGATATTGTGTAGTCTCTTCTCTGACCACTGGTCTAAACAATTTCCCAGGTGGACTTTTTCAGTGTCTCCATACATTGTTTTCATAATCTTTCTTCACACACAAAATTCTGAAACTCAATACCACAGTCACAAAATACAGCAAATTAAAATTCCACCCAGCCTTCTAGAAATAGCAAAATGTTAGCAAGAAAGTAATATGACTCTTGATCTTCAGCTCAAAAGGATATTGGCTCCAAAATTTATTTCATTTTGAACTGTAATATTACATTTGAACATAAAATGCTGTTCTTCCTTGGTTGAGCCTTTACTTGGTTGTTTTTGTTTGCTTGTTTGTTTGTTTTAAGAAAACTAAAGGAAATTAAGAACACTTTGCTACCACAAGGACAAATGGACAAGCAACATACCTCTTTGATGTTAAGAAATATTTGTGGGGTTCTGTCCCAGAGATAATTTGAACCTACCTCATCCCCTGCAAGAAAGAAAACATGTTAGCTGTGGTAGCTAAGAAAAAGCTGTCTATAGCTAAGCAAATGGCTAAAATAGCTTGGTAATTGAAGTCGCAGGGAATTGTCTATAGTCTTTTATGAATGTTACAATCACAAAAGTATATTTTTTAAAGATTTATTTATTTATTTGAAAGTCAGAGTTGCACAGAGAGAAAAGAGGCAGAGAGAGAGAGGTCTTCCATCCAGTGGTTCACTCCCCAGTTGGCCGCAATGTCCAGAGCTGTGCCGATCCAAAGCCAGGAGCCAGGAGCTTCCTCCAGGTCTATCACACAGGTGCATGGGCCCAAGGACTTGGGCCATCTTCTACTGCTTTCTCAGGCCATAGAAGAGAGCTAGATAGGAAGTGGAGTAGCCAGGTCTCGAACCGGCACCCATTTGGGATACTGGCATTTCAGGCCAGGGTGTTAACCCACTGCACCACAGCACCAGCACCAAAAGTATATTTTTTGCATACAATAAAAGCAACAAAACAAACAACGTATTTAAATTCCTGTACCTTGTGTTCTATACTTGTCATAACATGATGGTGGTGACTTTGATCTTTGGTAGCTTTTAACTATTTAATGCTCTTCAGTCTTGATATCCACTAAACTTGTGCATGTGCATTCTAGAATCTTCACAATAAAATAATTCCAACATAATAATATATTAATGATCTATAAATAAAAATGGACTTTATTAATGAAAATTCTGGAATGAAAATCAGTCATGAACTCTAGTGATGAAAGGATATCAGCTTTAAGGAAAAGGCAACTCTGAACTCTAGTTAACGAAATTCAGTATGACCATATCTCCCTCCTTAAAGCTCCCACTGAGAGGTAGTGAGTGTGTTGGGGAGCACAGCACAGAAGACAGAATAAAATTTTCCATTTATTGGAAGTCTACCACTTTGCAGGTACTTTACATATATTGGGCCATGTATATTTATAAAAGTAAATGGGGGAAATTTTCCATTTATTTATAATGATTCAAGAAGCACAAAATTAAAATGAAGAAAGGTGGCAGCTTAATTCATTGCAAAGAGTTGATAGCTGCTATGATTTGAATATGATTTGTCACCTCCAAAACTCACCAAAAAATTTTATTACCCTTGTCATGGTAGTGGGAAATAGGTCCTGCTAAGCGTCTGGGTCATGTCAGCAGAGTCCTCATGAAGATAGTAGTGCATTTTTGGCTGTGTTTGATTATTCTTGGGGGACTGGATTAGTTAGATCAAGAGTGGCAACTATAAAGTTAGGCTACCCCTTGTCCTGGATTTTGTGTTTGCTTGCCTTCCTGCTTTCCACTATGCACAGAAGCAGCAAGAAGCCCTCACCGGAAGCCAAGCAGATGCCAACACCCTCCTCTTGAACTTCTCAGCCTCTAGACCCATGAGCCAAAACAAACTTCTTTTCTTTATGAGTTACACTATCAGGTATTGGTATTGCAACAGAAAATGGACAAAGGCAATAGGTATTTCAAAAAAGAGATAAGAGACCTCAATAGTGACCAACATGATGGTTATGATTATACTGGCACTGGTCCCATGGTCAGCCTTGTCCCAAGCAATTGTTAAGGTGATAATCAGGTAGGCACATAATGGATGAAGAAAATAAGACCTAAACTTCCAGGCACTCTTTGACCAGTTCCTCTTCTTAGACCTATTAAATGCCCATTGGTATCTTTACTTCCAAGCACATATCTTCCTTCATTTGTTTTTGGCAAAAAATAAATATGTTTTAGTGTTTTATTATAGGTCAAGCTGTCCAAAAATGCTTGTGAAGAGTTTGTTCCATCCATTGACTCCATTCCTACTCACCACAAATGACTTATCTCTATGTCTGCTATTAGTTTTATTGCTGGCTAGACCCATACTTTTAAATATGATGCCTATGATTTATTTCATGATTTAAAAAATTTTAATTTTATTGAAAGGTAAAGAGACATAGAGAGAGCTCTTCCATTCTCTGGTCTACTTCTCAGTTACTCTCAATAACCAGAACTGGGCCAGCCCAAATCCAGGAGTGAGAAGATCTGTCTAGATCACCCATGTGAGTGGCAGGCAGGGATCCAAATACTAGAAATCTTCTGTGCTGCCTCCCAGGTTGTGCTTTAGCAGGAATGTAGATCAGAAGTGGAGTAGTTGTGATTTGAACCAGGCACTCCAATACGTCACATGTGCATCCCGAGTGATGATGCAACTGCTGACTCAAATACCCATCCCAGTTTCTTGATTTTTAAGTATGATGCTGTCTAATCATTTCCAACTATGAAAGATTTATCTCATAGATGCTACCTAATGATAAATGAGATTGGTAGGTAAACTGTAATTCTCATATTAATATTTAGGTTATACTGGCTGGCTCCATGGCTCACTTGATTAATCCTCTGCCTGTGGCACTGGCATCCCAGATGGGCACCGTGTTATAGTCCTGGTTGCTCCTCTTCCATTCCAACTCTCTGCTGTAGCCCAGGAAGGCAATGGAGGATGGCCCAAGTGCTTGGGCATCTGCACCTGCATCAGAGACCAGGCAGAAGCACCTGGCTCCTGGCTTTGGATTGGCATAGCTCTGGTTGTGGCAGTCATTTGTGGGCTGAACCAACGGAAGGAAGACCTTTCTCTCTGTCTCTGTCTCTTTCTCTCACTGTCTAACTCTATCTGTCAAATAATAAATAAATAAATAAATAAATAAATAAATAAAGGTGTTTCCTAAAAAAAAGATATTTAGGTTATACTAACTTAATTAATGGTTCCAAGCACATTCTTTTTTTTTTTTTTTAATTTTCTGGGATAACAAGCAGAATACTTAAAAGATATCTACCTTTAAAATCTGATAGAATAAAGTGATAAAATGGCATATACCTTTTCTATGTGAAGGATTTAAGCATATATTTCAACTTGTTCCAAAGTTCCATCAGGCTTTCTCATCTTTCCTAAACCCTTTGAACATTATACATGTCTAGGACTTTGTTCACTTCATTGAAAGTTTCAAATTTGCTAGTAGGAAAAAAAAAAGATGTTCACTTAAAGATTATGATCTTTGTAATTCCTGCCTTATACGCACCATTTTAATCTTAACTTGGTTTATTATTTTTTCTCTTTTCCCCTGAAACAATCTAGCTAAGGACTGACTATTATATTTTACTAGTATTTTTTTTCTTTTTTTTTCTTCTTTTTAAACTTTTATTTAATGAATATAAATTTCCAAAGTACGATTTATGGATTACAATGGCTTCCCCCCCATACCGTCCCTCCCACCCACAACCCTCCCCTTTCCCACTCCCTCTCCCCTTCCATTCACATCAAGATTCATTTTCAATTATCTTAATATACAGAAGATCAGCTTAGTATACATTAAGTAAGGATTTCAACAGTTTGCTCCCACACAGAAACATAAAGTGAAAAATAATAGATGATTTTTTTAAATGATGATGAAATCAGATCAGACCTATTGTCATGTTTAATCCCAGTGAGAGTCAAGTTGGGAGTTGATAATTTCTTTTTTTTTTTTTTTTTTTACAGAAGATCAGTTTAGTATGCATTAAGTAAAGATTTCAACAGTTTGTACCCCCATAGAAACACAAAGTGAAATATATTGTTTGAGTACTCGTTATAGCATTAAATCTTAATGCACAGCACATTAAGGACAGAGATCCTACATGAGGAGTAAGTGCACAGTGACTCCTGTTGTTGACTTTACCAATTGACACTCCTGTCTATGGCATTAGTAATATCCCTATGCACCAGTCATGAGTTTCCAAGGCTATGGAAGCCCTCTGAGTTCTCCGACTCTTATCTTGGTTAGACAAGGTCATAGTCAAAGTGGAGGTTCTCTCCTCCCTTCAGAGAAAGGTACCTCCTTCTTTGAAGACCTGTTCTTTCCACTGGGATCTCACTCGCAGAGATCTTTTGCCAGAGTGTCTTGGCTTTCCATGCCTGAAATACTCTCATGGGCTTTTCAGCCAGATCCGAATGCCTTTAGGGTTGATTCTGAGGCCAGAGTGCTATTTAGGACATCTGCCATTCTATGAATCTGCTGAGTATCTCACTTCCCATATTGGATCACTCTCCCCTTTATTTATTCTATTGGTTAGTGTTAGCAGGTACTAGACATGTTTATGTGCTCCATTTGACTCTTAGTCCTTTCATTATGATCAATTGTGAACTGAAATTGATCACTTGGACTAGTGAGATGGCATTGGTACATGCCACCTTGATGGGATTGAATTGGAATCCCCTGGTATGTTTCTAACTCTACCATTTGGGGCAAGTCTTTTTATTGCATTTTTATATTCACTGATTAATGCCCTTAATTTGATTTTCCTTCTTTTAAGTTTTTTGGGTTCACTTCATCTTATAACTTAGAGAAGTGGAGGGAGACAGAGAATACCATTATATTCTTAGAACTGTATCTACAAACTATATTGAGTCTGTTAAAAGCCAATTAAAAATCAGAAAAAAAGAATAAAAAGAAAAATCTGTGATAAAATATAAAATTGGATCTTAACACTTTTCAGCCTTTTTGCCTTTCTAATGTCAGAATATTTTTAAAAGATTTATTTATTTATTTGAAAGACAGAGATACAGAGAGAAGGGGGTGAGAGAGAGAGAGAGAAAGAGAGAGGTATTTTCCATTTGCTGGTTCACCCCCCAAATAGCTGCAATGCCCATGGCTGGGCCAGCCTGAAGCCAGGAGCTCGGAGCTTCTTCCAGGTCTCTTAAGTGGGTACAGGGGCCCTAGTACTTGAGCCATCTTCTGCAGCTCTCCCAGGCCATTAGCAGGGAGTTGGATCAGAAGTGAGTGGAGCAGCTGGGACACAAACTGGTGCTCATAGGAGATGCTAGCATTGCAAGTGGTGGCTTTACTCTCTATGCCACAATGCCAGACTCTGGTAGATTTTTTTATAACCAAATTTTTCTTCTAGTTATGATTTTTAAGTAAAATTTAATTATTATAGTTAAATTTATATTTTAATCACTTCTACTTTAATCCCTGAATTATTATAGTATTTGTTTTTTAAGTTTCCAAATTTATATTTTAAAATTTATGAATTTAAAATTTGTGGTGATAGTATATGATTAGTTAGATAATAATTTGTGATTTTTTAAATTATTGCTTTACAGTATTAACAATAATCAATTTTTTTTTTTGACAGGCAGAGTGAACAGTGAGAGAGAGAGACAGAGAGAAAGGTCTTCCTTTGCAGTTGGTTCACCTTCCAATGGCTGCCGCGGCCGGTGCGCTGCGGCCGGCGCACCGCGCTGATCTGAAGCCAGGAGCCAGGTGCTTCTCTTGGTCTCCCATGGGGTGCAGGGCCCAAGCACTTGGGCCATCCTCCACTGCACTCCCGGGCCACAGCAGAGAGCTGGCCTGAAGAGGGGCAACCGGGACAGAATCCGGTGCCCCGACCAGGACTAGAACCCAGGGTGCCGACGTCGCAAGGCGGAGGATTAGCCTAGTGAGCCACAGTGTCAGCAACAATAATCAATTTTTGACTGTTTCAGGTCTTGTTGGGAAAAAAAAAATATACTTTTTGTGTATAGATACACCAAGCTTGTTATTATATTGAGATATTTCAGTCCTCCAGACAAACTAGGGTGATTAGACACCCTAGGTAAAAGGAAAAGCAAAGTTTGAATAGGAGAATAATGTGGCTCATAGGGAAAAACAAGTGTCAAGTGCTTATTTTTTTAAAAATGAAATGAAAGAGAGGTTATAATATTTTATTTCAAAAACTAAAACAGTTTGCCGATAAGATTACAAGTACTTTTTATTCAAATATATGTTATAATGTAAGACAGAGGCTATGATAAAGTCCAAATAGTTTTCTACTATATACCATAATTTACTACACTAAACTCAGGAATTTCTAGTGATTTTTTTAATTCAACCTAATCAAGAAATCAATGAGGTTAGAGAGTATTATGTCCTTTTTACAGATGAAATTTAATTACTTGTGCCACATAACCTAGCTGGTAAAGGTAATAATAAGATCAAAGATGATTTTTGATATAATCCCTGAGCCTCCTTGTGTTTTCTGCCAACTACATTCAGGCCTTCTTGTGCATGGATTCCACATCCAAGGATCCAATCAAGCACAGATAGAAAATATTTCTAAAACGTTGTTTCTATACTGAACATGCACAACCTTTTCTTTATTATTCCCAGCAATATAGTATAATATTTATTTACTTAGCAGTTCTATTATATTAGATACTATAAGTAATGGAGATGATTTAAAGTACATGGGAGGATGGTAGATTATAGGCAAAAATGACAACTTTGTATATAAAGGACTTGAATATCCCATGAATTTTGATATCTTAGGAGTGTCTTAGAACTAATCCCCAGTGTGTACTGAGATGATGACTGTACTTGATCAGCTCTTCGGGTGACACAAAAGAAACATGATTTGTCTTGCTCTCAGTGACATTGTATTTTTAGTACAGACATGAGTGTCATGTACTACAATAGCTAGAGGATGATATTGGTTAGTGACATATTTAAATTCATGTACTAAAATATATGGTACCATATATATGGTATGGGACTGTCAGGGAGGAGAGGCAATTATTGTTTGAGTTTTTACAAAAATAAAATTATGGGGGCCGGCGCTGCAGAACAGTGGGTTAACGCCCTGGCCTGAAACGCCGGCATCCCATATGGGCACTGGTTCAAGCCCCAGCTGCTCTACTTCCAATCCAACTCTCTGCTATGGCCTGGGAAAGTAGTAGAAGACGGCTCAGGTCCTTGGGCTCCTGCACCCACGTGGGAGACTGGAAAGAAGCTCCTGGCTTCAGATCGGCACCAGATGCGGCCAAATGGGGAGTGAACCATTGGATGGAAGACCTCTCTCTCTCTCTCTCTCTCTCTGCCTCTCCTATCTCTCTGTGTAACTCTGACTTTCAAATAAATAACTAAATATTTAAAAAAAGAAAAAGAAAATTATGAAAGACGTGGATTTGAAATGGAACTATAAATTCTAATAGGTTCAGATAGAGGAAACATGTGGACTGCCCAATTGGAGGGGGAATTGTTTATATACTTACATTTTTTTTGTTGAGATTTATGTTAGTTATTTGAAAGGCAGAGTGACAGAAAGAGTGGGAGAGATAGAGACAGAGATCTTCCATCTGCTTGTCCACTCCCCAGTGGCTGTTATGACCAGGGCTGGACCATGATGAAGCTAGCAATCTGAAACTCCATCAGGGTCTCCCATGGGCAGAGTCCAAAATTCTTGAGTCATCTTCCCATTGTTTTCCCAGGGGCTTTATAGCAGGGAGCTGCAATGGAAGTGGAGCAGCTGTGACAGTTTATGTATTCCATATGACTTCAGCAGATAGACTCTCTAAGTCATGGCATGATCTGTCTCAGTAGAGAAAAGAGGCCGTCTAAGCTAATGTCTCAATGAATGGGCATAGATACTTCTGTGATGATGGATTGAGAGCCATAAAGAGATGTTTGAATGGTTTAAGTGATATCAGTGCCACTGGATTGGACCTGGTCTCAGGAAAAAATGAAGAACATTTCTGTTCTTTGTAATTTTCTACTCTTCAAAGGAGAAAGATATAGAAGTCTGCCTCAACTTTAAATTCTGGCATATGGGAGCCAGTATCACAGAAAGTAAATTTTTGAAAGTCTCATCCTCATCTTCATCTTCATCCATTTCATTATGTCCTAGCCTCCCCCAAAAAAGGAAGATCTTGTTTCAGGGTGACATAAATATCTTTTATTGCAATTTAAGGATATTTTTCCCTTGTCTTTCCTCCACGAAGGTGGGAAATCAAGCTAGTATATTCCAATGTAGTTGTAGTTTGATTTTTTTTAATCTGTTACTAATTTCTAAACAACATTATTAGAAACTGTAGTTTTCTTTATTTTTGTAGTAGGAAACTGAGCACCCTTATTACCTGACATCATCTTTCCTCTTGGGGTGAAGGTGACACTTATACCACATACCGATTTAATGAGGAAAATACCTGTCCAGGGCCCGGTGCTGTGGCCCAGCAGGTTAAAGCCTTGGCCTGCAGTGCCAGCATCCCATCTGGGCACCAGTTCGAGACCCGGCTGCTCCACTTCCCATCCAGCTCTTTGCTATGGCCTAGGAAAGCAGTAGAAGATGGCCCAAGTCCTTGGGCCCCTGCACCTGCGTGGGAGACCCAGAAGTTCCTGTATCCTGGCTTCGGATCGGCACAGCTCCAGCCTTTGTGGCCAACTGGGAAGTGAACCAGCAGATGGAAGACCTCTCTCTTTCTCTACCTCTCTCTGTTACTCTGTCTTTTAAATAAATAAAACAAATCTTAAAAAAAAAAAAAAAAAGAAAACACCTGTACAGTTGATTTGACCTCTGGTGGATTGATTTCGTTGGCTGATTTTTATTCATCCCAGAATGCTGGTTATTTGGGGGAAAGCAAATGAAGCCTGAATATTGGTCTTGGAACTGATGAGTTCAGCGAAGACTTCTAAAAGCTGAGAGGCATAGTCGCAAATTTGCTTTCAATTGTTGGAATTGTGAGAATCCATCCCAAATAAAATTAAGTGACATTGGACTGAAAGTAATACTGGCATATATGTTAAGATGGAAAATAATAATTGATGTTAAGGTTTCTACTATTGTCTGGAGTAAATTATGGACTTGTCAGCATTAAACAAGCTATTCCAAATCAAACAGAGGTAATACATTTCTCCAACTCCTTAGTTAACATCAAGGTGCACCTTAGAACACAGAGTTCATATGTAGATTTTACATTCAGTAAAAACGTTCCGATGCCAGGAATCTTTAAGTACATAGATTCACCCATTATTTCTCACCTGACAAAAATACTGGAGGATTTTTTGTCTTCCTAAGTTTTTTTTTTTTTTTGATTTTAGAGGAAAATTAAAACTTCCAACATGAGAACTTACATGTGTGTTGTTGTTTTCTTTGAATCAACAATGAAACATATTTTCTAGCTTTTGTAGCTAATGTCATGTACAGGGGCTAGGCTGCAATAAAACATACTTAGAAAGCCTTTCCACAATACTGCAATAGCAAGGGTTGGTCACTGACATTTTTTTCTTCAAATGCCAACATTGAACTTTCCCTGACATTGAACCCTGTATTACTGGGTATTTTAAGTTGTTTATCCAGAATCTGACACACTTTAACCTACACAGTTCTGGTGATAATTGCTGAATTTCCAAATTAATGGGAAAACTGGCACAATACTGGATAATATGAGTTTGTTATTTGTGAAGTGCCAATTTTCTGTAATTAGGCAAAATTGCTAATTATCACTGGAACTATTCATTAATATTTGAAGGAAGATAAGAATTAATAGAAATGCTTTTATAGTGGCTAAAATTTGAAAGGCCACCTGCTGCCATTGCTTTGATGAATCCAGCTCTTTGTATCTTATCAAACTACTGGGCAGTAGTGAGGAACGCAGCATTTTCCCCCCAAATGTCTCCATGGAATGTATAAAATGAGAGATTTTGATATCACAAGTGGGGAAAGTCCCACACTTGCTCAGTTTGAATCTTTAAGAGTTCGAAGTGGTCCTGATTCATTAAATAAAGTATACAATTTCCTATATTTATTTTGTATTATGGAAAGTGACATCTATTTATGGACTTTACTTATAGTAATTCTAATTACCACTATTCTATCAAATAATTTTAGTAATATGATGAGTTTATGAGCAACAGCCTTAAATGAGATATAATTTTAACATTTATGAAATATTTATCACAATTGGTTGCTTAAGCTTGATTTCCAAGCATGTTCTTTAATCCAGTATCAAAATAAGTATAAATGTGAATGATGTTTCAAAGTTCTTTAATCTACTAATTTTTTTCTTGCCAAGAAGATTTTAAAATATGATTTCATTAATAAATAATAAATAGCAAAGAAATGAACTCTTCCCCCAATCATCATGTGTGAGTAACTTGCTAATTTATTTAACAACTATCTCCTGAGCTTCTACCCCAAGACAGGTACATGTGCAGCCACAGGAAACTGCTGGGTCATTATCCTGGATGGATTGAAGGGAAAGAAAACAAAGTTGGCACAGAAAGCTGGTGATTCAGGGTCAGGATGAAGCTGAAATGAGCTTGTCTGCAGAGGATAGACAAGGAAGAGTGAATGATTAAAGCAGTACCAATGAACTTGGGGTCAGGATAAAGGTGAACACAGAGTCAGGGAACCAGCGAGGGTTATAAGCTGAGAAATTGGAAAAGCTGGCCTTGGACGAATGGTGCTGTGGCCATAATTCAGTTGAATTCAGTGCAGTATTGATTGAGTTCCTCCCAGATGTTCAATATTGTCCACCTATAACTGAAAAATTAACAAAGAAAAATCGGTAAATGCATAAGAAATTTTACCTGTCATATATTATAATATTTTAATATGTTAAAATTATTTCTCCTTTATAGTAGATAGTGGTACTGATGATTAAATGTAATTTCTAATAGACGTTAGACAGTGCTTTGACCCTAAACCTTGGAAAGCAGGCATAATATTTTACAGTAAGAAAGGATCTTGGATATAATCTAACCTAACCTGCTACCTCATCCTGAAATCTCTGAGGACATTTGCTCTAGGAAAAATACTATTTTTAAGGATCATATTGGATTATCAAAAGAAAGGGGACTTTGTTATTCCAACCTAGAAGCAATGTCTGGTTCTAAAGAAATCCAATTTGATCATCCTATCAGTCAAGTTTCTCAGCTGTAAGTAATAGAAACTCAGTGTGGTTGATACATGGAAAAAATAAATGTATTAAAAGGTTATCGAATAGCTCACAGAATAGCTCTGTTAGGGCCAGAGATCTAGGTTCACAATTCATGTAGTTAGGCATGAAGCCTAAAATGACATTACATGTTGAATCTATGTGGAGACACCAATGCCACTTGGCCCTGGATCCCAGAGCTTTACTTTCTATACTATAAAGCTTGGAACCCGAGGTCTCACCCAGAGTCACAGATCCCACAGCCTAAACATTGCAGAGCAATTGTTCAACCCTTCCCACTCCAGGTTTGAGTATGGCCAGGAAAGTCTCATTGGCCAAATACTGTGAAGATTCTCCAAACAAGTAAGGGAGCTCAGAATCTAGGGAGCAAATGAGCAAAGTGACTCAGTGTATCTTTACTGCCTTATGTTATATCTTCTCACACTAAGACTCATATAATGACCAAAAACTATCTATAAACGTATCCTGGGATAGGCAAGCAATTAAATGGCTTAGTTTCTAAATAATATCCTTTATTTGTTTGCTGGTTTATACACAGATTTCATACAGGAGTAAAAATGTTAAGCTAGTAATTTTTAAAAGTAAATAAGTTATACCAAATGCATACATCTAAAAAATCTACTGAATAGCACCATGAGTATAGATAATAACCCTCTATTCCATATTGAAACTTTTGCTATGAGAATAGATCTTACATTTAGTATTCTTATCATAAAATACTAATTAAAGTGGAGGAAGGACACTTTTAGAGGTGAAGGGCAGGCTTATGGTGTATTTGTGGTGATGATCTCACAAATGTATACATATTTCCAAGCTCATCAAACTGCAAAGATTAATTATGAACAACTTTTTGTATGTCAATTATACCTTAAAAGTGTTTTTGAAAAAGTGAATAATGACACAGTTAAAAGATTTACTATGTTTTTGCTTCTGTGGATGTGAGATTTTTTTCAACAGCTTAGAATTCATTGGTATTAATACAGGAAAACATGGGTTGCCATGGTTTGTATAGAATTATATCATAGAACTTCATTTATTTGGGAATTGCGAGTTCAAAACCCATTCGTCTACACATCCTACCAAACATTAATCCATCCACTGGGAAAAATACCATCTTATAAAATATGGGATGTGGTAATGCATGCAGCTTCTTTATAATAGTGATGGACTAAGATAATAATCATAATAAAATGTCCATTGAGTGCTCATCATACTGCCTGACAGAATTCAAAGTTATTTACATGAACTAACTCATGCAGTTTTTCTCACAGTCCCAGAATGAAGATGTTGTTATTATGCCATTTTACGTATGAGGACCTGAGGCAGAGCAACTGAGTTTCCCATTCATTTATGCTCAGAGTAAGTATTGGAACCCAGGCTATTGGATCCACTCAACCAATCTGTGTGCTAGAAACTTGAAGACAGGGACTGGCCCTGTGGGGTGGTAAGTTAAGCCACAACCTACAACACTGACATCACATTTGGGTGCTAGTTCCAGTCCCAGTTGCTCTGCTTCTGAACCAGCTCCCTACTAATGCATCTGGGAAATCAGTGGAAGGTGGCCTAAGTGCTTGGGCCCCTGTATCCACTAGATGAGGTTCCTGGTTTCTGGCATTGTCCTGGCTCAGCGCTGACCAGTGCAGCCATTTGGGGAGTAAACCAGGAGATGGAAGGCTTCTCTCTCTCTCTGCCTACCCTCCGCTGCACCTTTGCCTTTCAAATAAATAAATAAATCTTTTTGAAAAGAGAGAGAAAATTGAAGACTGTTTTTGTCATGTTTCTAGAAGGAAGATCAGAAATAGAATTTCTAAAAGAAGGGAAGTTGCCTGTGCTCTGATCGTTGGCACTTTTCAGCTGAAATGAGAAACCATTTTACTGACATCAGAGAAATACACCAACCTTTTTTTCTCTCAGTCCAATCACAAATGTAGGGAGCAATGTGACTACTCAGTGTGAAAGATATTCCATGCATCTCAGCTGATAAATTCTCATGGAGCTCGGATGCCTTTTGTCACTTTGTTTGAATTCATTCAGTGCACCAAGCATAAACTGCTTAAATCCTTTACATACAACCATTCTATTGCCTATTAATTAGAACCATCTTTTAATTGCACTGGTGCTTCAGAATTAAGTCAATATAGTTACAGGGATAGAATCCCCTGGGGGATGAATTTCTTTATAGGAAGCCAGTGATGTTAAAAGTAATAGAAGCAAGCAAACCATAAAACTCCCAAGAACATCTACAAAATACCCCCACAAAACTCTTTGTAAATCATGTAAGGATAAAACTCCATTCTCCTAACTGCAGATTTTAATGCACTTCCTGTGGCACCACTGAGTTGTGATGTTGTGAAATGCCTCTTTCTGGTTTTTCCGCTCCCTCCTTTTAAAACTCATGTTTTCTGTGCCTCTAGATAAGGTACCGTCTTTCTGTTTTTAGTCTTTCTTTTCAGTCAACACAGGAAAGATCACACTGCAATCTCTTCCACTTGATGGATTGGTTCTATTTTTTATTTCACTGGTTAACCATTACCTCATCCAAACATTTGCATTTTAGGTCATCTGAGCTCTTAGTGTCTAAAAACACTTTTGCTGTTGACAAAAGTAGGGGGAATTTGGGGAAAGGGAGAAAGCACTGAGATCATTCAAATTTAGGTCATGAAGAGACACTTGATTCAATATTTTTGGTGATGTTGAATTTAGTGACCAAAAGGAGGGTTCATAACCTATTCCCTGATTTTCTAGGTATTTTGGTTGGCAGAGGTTGATAGAGATTTAGCCTTTGGTTGCTGGTGGGTCTATGGTCTTGGCAGTCCCTTTCATCACTGGCCTCCTGCACACCTGTTCCTGTAACATCATCCAGTTTTCTTTCCCCTGTGCTAAAGCCCACCTTTCCTCTCCCCTTGCTCCAACCTCAGCCATACCTCTGATTCCCCTTCTCTCACCAGAAATGCCCAGAAAAGTATAATATATTCCAATTGGCATAGAAACCTATTTTGGTTGATGTATTAAAGTTTCCAACACATATTCATTAATGGATGCATGACTACGTTCAATGCTGCTTTGGATAACGCTGCCTTGAAAAAGAATCCTGCAGACATCCTCATATTCAATGTATGGCCTATATTTCAAATGATATTAGCTCTCCACTCTCTGGAGTTCTGAGTCAGGCTTTTTATAGTTCACATAACCTAGATTTGTGAGTCACTCTGTACAATAAATAGCATTCCCACAGCGACCATGAGTCTTAAAATCAGTGCCAGGTGTCGCAGCTGTTGACACCACTGTCTGCAGAGGATACGTGTATTATAGAATTCACGTGGTTCTCGGGCCTCAGTTTCCTCATCTCTACAACTATAAGACTGGATAAGATAGTAGTTTTTTATTTATTTGAAAGGCAGAGTTACAGAGAGAATAAACACTGAAAGAGACAGAGAGAGGGAGAAAGAAAGAGAGTTCATCCATCTGGTGGTTCAAGATGGTAGTTTTCTAACAATTATTTTCATCCGTGTCATTGCCTTTATTTAGCTTTCACTTCAAATGAAAACTTGAAAACAACTTGAATTTTATTTTCCACCTCAAAAAATGTATTTTGTTTTGTGTTTCAGGATGAAGCTGATACTGAATTGGCAAAAAGAAAAGGTGGAGGATATACATTGTATTCTGTGCTCCATCTCCTGTTTGCAAATAAGAAAAAAAAATAGAGATAGAGCAAAAGAGACAAAGCAGGAAAGATCCAGCTTCTTGCATTTTGCTTCCATCCTCAGAATCACATTGATAGCATCCTCAAGGTACATTCTTTTCCTGTGAGTTTCCTTGAGCCTCTTTGGCCATTCTTGGAAACATATAGCCCTATGCAACTGCTAGAATACCTGTATTGGCCTAGAAGAAATTGAAAGTAAAATTAATCACCAATAACAAATGAAAGCTTGCCATCTGTAGTGCACTGTTCTAGCAGAATAAGGATAGCCACTAGTGTGGTAGGTGATTCAGGATTAGACAGGCTGACATTGAAGAGTGCTTGTTTCTTTGACTCTTTGATAGTCAATAAAATAATACACATTCAAAGCTATATTTTGGGTATGTTTTCTTTAGTCTGGTCTCTCCTGCCTTTTTCCCCCATAGCTTAGTTTCTAATCTTAAGGATTAACGTATGTGCCTTCTTTCCAGGTTTCTCATTTCCTATACAGTCTTGTTTTCTGTATTTCCCTTTCTTTCTTCTTCTAGTTACTAAGTAATATGTCATATGTCAATGCTCAGGGACCAAAGTGGCAGCTCCCTGAATTCATGGATTGCCTAATTTCATCCATTAATTTGGAGAAGAGGCCAAGATTTCCTTAAAAAGGGAAAAAAGAAAAAAATAAATCCATGCTACCTATTTTTATCACTAAGGGTACTGTTCAAGGAAAGAGAGTTTCTAATGAGAAATAAACAAGGAGGAATATCTGATTTTTCCAAGTGAAATTCCTGATAGATCATGAACTCCATGTAGGGATGCTAAACACCTTTTTCTGAAGTGGTCATACTATCCTGTCCCTATGCTGACATCATAGAAAAGCTTTTGTGCACAAATGACTGTGTGTTAATAAAGTAGTATCTCCAATTCACCTTTTTTTGTTTTAAGTATCACACTATATCCTGGAGAAACAAAAATGAAAGAAGTTTATGTCTACAATATCACTATTAAGAGGAAATTTGCTCCACTGTTATTTGGATGTAATTGGTACCGAGCATCACAATGCACTTGTAATTGGGTCTGTACTTGTTCACTTCAAGGGTTCCATGTTATTTCTACTTGAACCCATTTTTTTGATACAGTTCAGCTCAGCAGTGCCAGCTAACTCTTGTTATGCAGTTGAAAAACTGTGGCCATTAAAAATAGGATACGGTGTGATTTTGTTTTGCAGCACTGCATGGAAAATCAGTTGCTGTTCATAACAGCTCTGTGGTTGGTTGATTTAAAGCAGGGGGGTGACTTGGAATTGACAAGCAGACAGTTTGTGAAAAGGGATATTGTATCTTTAAGGCTTTCTGACTGATTGTGTTTAACTGCGCCACACAGCAGGCAGTAATTAGGCTGTAGCTTCACTGAGAGACTTAAAGCACTGGCTCTGGTTCTCAGTCCTCCAGATTTTTTTTTAAAGCATAAACATTTTTTGGATTTGAATACATGATAATTTTTTAAACTGTGAGTGAGTGTGAGTGTGAGCAAATGAAAAGCTTGATCCAGAAGCTTCTTGTGCAGACTGCCAATGGGCCCTTAGGCTCTTGGGAGAACAGGAGGCCACACTGGGAATCAGTAAGAACCCTGCTAGGAGCACAGGATGCCACTGCTGGAGAAGGTCAAGGTGCTCTTGAAACGAAAGGAAGGCAGATCTTATAACGTGGCAGTGTTTTCTGGCCCAGTTCACAATGTTAATGAGACTCTAGTTGAAGCACGCTACGAAGATTAATAGACAAGATATCTAATAATTTTTATTCAGGGGAAAAAAGAAACTCTCCTTTGCCTAAAGCTATTAAGTAGAAAAGATAATATTTTAGAAGTGAAATGAACAAACTGTTAGCTTGAGAAATATTTTCTATCCACTACCCTGTCTCCTACTTCCTCCCTCCCATGGCCCCTTAACATACCCCATTTCTCTTTTGGAAGATAGTAAACATCATCAACTTGTTATTATTTGGGAAAAACTGGGTTTCCAATTTCCCATGCATTTGTTATCACAGAAGAGCAGTAGACAGATACACTGACCTTATGAAAAATGAACATTCAATTACTATTGGGTTGAACACAGTGACTGTCTTCATTATCAATCAGGCAACAGTGACTGAGCTCCAACTGTGTGCAAGACACTATGTGGGATGCTCTAAGGGAATATAGACTGTCCTCGAAGTGAAGCTATGATCTTCCCCAGCACTATGTGAATGTTTCTTCCTCTTACTATTTATATAGGTAAGCTATTACATGTAGATTCTGGTACCATGTAATTCGGAAAATGCTGTTATTTTTTGGTATTATTAAATAAATATTCCCCGTTTTCTAACTTTGTGATTGATGTGTATAAGTATCTTTGCTTACCCTTTTTCACATGTCAATTACAGATGTTCATGGATTATGGATTTTTTTTTTTTTGACAGGCAGAGTTAGATAGTGAGAGAGAGAGAGAGCAGGACAGAGAGAAAGGTCTTCCTTCCCTTGGTTCACCCCCAAATGGCTGCTACGGCCGGCGTGCTGCGCCGATCCGAAGCCAGGAGCCAGGTGCTTCTTCCTGGTCTCCCATATGGGTGCAGGGCCCAAGCACTTGAGCCATCCTCCACTGCCTTCCCGGGCCACAGCAGAGAGCTGGCCTGGAAGAGGAGCAACTGGGACAGAATCTGGAGCCCCAGCCGGGATTAGAACCCTTGGTGCTGGCGCCGCACTAGGAGGATTAGCCAAGTGAGCCGTGGCGCCAGCCCATGGATTATAGATATTTTAGCATGGACCATGGATCATGACAGAATTTTTTTAATTCAAAATGTCATTTTGGGCTTACCTACAGCATCCCAAGGAGGCAGAGAGGTGCAATTCTCATTATTGTTTTGGAGACTCAGGAGCTGGGTAGAGAAAGGGACTAGGATTAGGAGTAGAGTTTCTTGTCTTTCTGCTCCTCCATTCATAATGTGATTACATAGTCTATCCCATAATAACCCATCTTCTAACTTCAGAGTTAAGGAAATATTTTAGGATAGCTTTGCCATAAAAAACATGGTAAGCACAGGGCACCAAAATGGGATTCTGATTTGGCAAAGTTGCTTGTACCACTTTTAAGCTAATGTTTGTCCTTCCTTTATAGACTTTAAATCATTTAAAAGCACTGTTTCCTCTTGGTTTTCATTTTTTTGGACTGCCTTGAAGAAAAATTGCTTTAATCTATATGCAAAGTTGCACTGATATGTTTATCTTTCTCAACAAGCTTTGTCCTGAGGTCAGTACTTTGAATTATTTTATCTAAATAAATTATAAATATGTATCAAAATTATTTTATATTAAAGGAAACAGAAATATGGTACATTATTGCTTTGAATGAAACAAAGATGAATTCTGTTCTATAGTTCATATTTCAGATATTCGTGTGTACTTTTCTATATGTCTGTGTCTAAATGCCAAGGTCAATATTTCTATAAATTCCAAAGGCTGATTTATTTTGTAATGCTGATAAATGCTCCTTGGAATTAGGAAGTACAGAAGATCAAAGATTAAACCGCATTTTTTCCTAAAGTGACAATGAGCCTAATTCACTGTCAGTTAATGCCAGGTGTTTCTCCCCCTAGTATTAAGTTCTTCAAAACAGTGGCTGCATAGGACACCATTCATAGCGGCTTAGTGCTGGGGAGAAAATGATTACATTAAATAGAATGATATGAATAATTCATGACATCACATTTTGTAATCCTGGTGTTAAGCATAAAACCAGTGGTTTATTTTTCAGCAAAATGTTTTTGTATCATTTTAGATAGTGCATAATGCAAAACAATAACTGCATACATAATGCAGAAAGAATGGTGGTGAATAGGGTCCTTAATAGTGCTTGCAGCATCATCTGGGGCGTGATCACAATAAACACATTCTGAGTCAATGCCCATGGGTGCCCAGTGTTTGTTGGAATCTTCTGAGTCCAATAGAATGGCTGGCTGTCTTTTAATTTGTTTTTGAATATTACACCTGACCTTTACCACGGATCTGAAAGTCAGTCCTTGTATATTGCTAAAACTACAAATCCTTTTGTCCCTTTCCTATGAATTTACTTGGAGGGCAATTCTGTTGGGAGTAAACAGCTGATTTTTAAAATGACGTTTGATTTTCCAATATGGAGTTGGAAAAACTAGGAAAATCCATGGAGTCTGAACTTATATGCTTGTATGAAGAACTTAAATCTTCTGGGAGAAAATGTTGGTTACTTAGCAATTCAGCCAGGCATTTATAAGGAATGTCATTTATATCACTGAAACCAAACAAATGGTTCCTTGTCTTACAGGAATCTCCTCCCTACTTCCTAGAGAACATATTTTTTCTTTATAATTATCGAAGGACACTGAGAATTGCTGTGCATCCTTCATGAAACAGTTTCCAGGTCATGTGCACTGCAGCAATACTTTAACACTGGTCTGATTGTTCTGCTGTATCTCAGGCTGAAATAATTGTGTACCTGGACCATCTGCGGCTGCCTTTTCCAGCACCTTCCTGTGGACAGCTCCAGGGCACTCTCTGGAAGCCAGAATGGACTTCTGCTGATTTGCCCACATATTTGTCTTGAATGAAAGAATGGTGTATGCCAGTAGCTTTTCAAAGCTGTCCACAAAACATCTCTACATTTGAAGTCTCAAGAGTTTATTTCAAATATTTGTATTACTTACAACTAATTAAATATACCGTCCATGTTTTACAACATAAACACATCTGCTCATAATGTTGTAATCTGTATTATTATTACTATTTGTTTGAAATAATATACTAGTAATTAATAGTTGATCAATAACCATGGAATCCTAATATATTTAGGATAGACACTAATTTATTACATATATAAAAATAGTTTGATTTAAACATTTCTTCACAAAAACTTATTTGGAAGTATGTTAAGTACATTATTTATGTATGTTAGTACATTATTTAATCATCATCATGCAAAAAAATAACCTAAATTTTTTTTTTACAATTTTAAATAGATTTCCAAAAAGAAAAAAAAGAGCTATCATTTAGAAATAAATTGCAATGATTTGTTGAGAATGTTATTGGAAAATGCTGAGATGTATGACACATGGTAGTCATGATATCTTCTTCTCCAGGAGACATAAAATAACTTGGACTTAACTGAGAACAGAAGCCAAATACTGTAAAGGGATGGATATTCTTACAGGAGTTAAAATTCTGTGTTAAGGACCAGAGCAGAGTCTTACTGTTTGATATTGTGCCACAGCTGGGTAGTGATTGAAGTTGGTTTCCGTTTCTCCATTGCCTCCCCTAAATGTTTTTATTTCCACTATCCTCTAAAGTTACTAATTTAAAAAAAAGAGATTTATATATTCAAAAGCTAGAGTGACAGAGAGAGATGGATACAGAGAGAGGGAGAGGAGCAGAAAGAGCGAGAGAAAGATACTGAAAGAGAGAGAGAGATCTTCATCTTGATCTGAGACAGCACAAGAGATCTTTCGTCCACTGGTTCACTCCTCAAGTACTTGGGACATAATCTGTGACTTTTCCTGTGTGCATAGAGGAAGTTTAATTGAAAGTGGAGATTGAGGACTCAGATACAGGATGCCGATATTATAAGTAAAGACTTGACCCACTATGTCATTTCACTCCCAGTTACCAGTTTTTGGATCACTCATTCTAGTGTTGGTCATATGAGGAGTCTTTATAAAGTTCATGAAAAATGGTTATTATGAAAATACTATGCATAGAGTTAAAAAATTTTACATCAAAATGAAATTTGTCCTTTTTTAAAGAGTTTATTTATTTATTTGAAAGGAAGAGTGACAGAAAAAAAGAGAGAGCAAACTTTCATCTGCTAATTCATTTCCCAAGTGTGCACAACAGCCAGGAGTGAGCAAGGCACTCCATCCAGGCCTCCCACATGGGTGGCAGGAATCCAAATATTGAGTCACCATACCTCCCAGGCACAGTATTAGGAAAACTGAATCAGAGTGTTGGAATAGCTGGGACTTTAACCAGACAGTCCAATATAGAACGCTGGCTTCCAAGTGTCACCACTATGCTCCTTTATTTCTTCTTTCAAACTTCCACTGGAGGCATGAAATATTTGTTGTTTCTTGGGTTGTAGCTGAACATTTCAGTCTCTGTTTCTGTTGTTATAGGGTTCTTCCCTTGTGAATCAGTGAGTATTCTCAAAAGTACCACTCATATTGGATTAAGAGTCATCTGCTGTCTCCCAGTGCATCAGCACGAGTGTTGATTGGACATATGAAGTAGGTGGGTCTCCAACCAGCCACTCTGACATGGAATGTGGGCATCCCAAGTGGTAGCATAACCCACTGCACTGCACCACAATGTCTGCCTCCAAAACTGTTTTAACTCCATGAACAGTTTTAGGTACACTCAGATGATAACTTAATCATTGGACACTTCTTCATCTTGGTTCTGACTGTTCTGATGTCATAGCACAGCTATTTCATGAGTCCAAATATCTAAATCTCTCACCTTCCTCTTACTTCTTTTTATCTGGTTTAAGGAAACAATAATTTATTTTTAGTAAAGTCCACCACCAACGAGAAAGGAATTGTCCAAAGAATAATTCCAAATCTCTATAGAGAATGAAGACAGTAATGCCACAATAAAATCCTGTTCATTGAAACAGCAGTTGCTTTAAGATTTATTATTTATTCATTTACTAAAAAGGCAGAAAGATAGAGAGGGAGAGACAGAGAAAGAGAGAAATCTTTCATCCTTTGATTCACTCCACAAATAGCTACAACAGCCAGGACTGGACAAGGCTGAAGCCAGGAGCCCAGAACTCCATCCAAGTCCTCCAAGTGGGTGGCGGGGACTCATCATCTGCTGCCTTCCCTCGTGCATTAGCATTGAAACTGCAACAGAATCAGGGTAGTGAAAGCTCAAACCATCACTCTGATATGGAGTGTGGTTGTTCCAAATGGTACCTGCCCCGCAAAGAGCAGTTCTTTCTATTGTTCTTATAAATAGCTATTTTGTACTGGATAAAAACAGAACCTGTTTGGCCTTTTATCAGTTGTGTGAATTGGTAAAACCCTGAGTAACACAGAACTTCATTATTTCATCTGTGAAATGGGAATAAACAAATTATGTTGGACTTTCTGTGGAAAATAAATGAACTAATGTAGAGGAAAATATTTTGTAGTCACTTACCATGACAATCATTTTCTCTATAGAAGAATTTCTTTTCTTTGTCAATCATAATATTGCTATTTACATTGGGGAAAATTAATATAAGAACAGATAAGCCAAACCCATTAGGAGGCTCATATATGCCTTGAAACATTCTTTTAAGCCTGCTAAGTAAGTGACATGGGCTTTCATGTCTATCCTGAATTCACACACTTACATACAGAACCTTGAAAGTAGTAGAATTTGCTGAGTTGGCTCTTTTCCTGCTTCCTCAGAACATGTCAACAGAGCAACAGAGAAGTAGCTGTATCAAAAAGAAAGATAGTTCAGTGGATGCTTGTTTAATAATTAATACAGTGAGTAAGTGTATGAATATTTGATAAATAGTTTGTCAACTGTGTGTATCATGCAGCATCGGTTGCATACCAAAGAATTTGCAAAGGTAAAAACTGCCAGTCATAGACATAAAAAAAAAACAGGAGATTACAAGATCACAAGCCAGAGACTTCCAAATTATTCTACATAATGTAAAAGCTGAAATGTAAACCTCTGGCTATCCATGCAATGCCTTTCTGTGAGGGTGAGAGAAGGCCATTACCTTGTCCTCTACTGCTCCTCTAAAGTGCGTTTGGCATCATTTTAATTTAATGGCTACTTGTCTGCCTATGTGTATAAGATAAAATGTTCTGATCCATACATTAAACGGAATTGGAAAATATTGATCATATATCCTCTTGAAACCTTTATTACAGTACTAGGAAACTATTGGGGGAGTGATCCACTGTCATACCTGAATGGAAACAGAGTTGACTTCAGCCTCTAGAGGCCAGGCATAGGAACTTAAACTATTAATCATTTGTTAATTCCCTGAGCACAGAGTGAGCCTTTGTTTTCAGAAAATGGACACTTAAAATATATATATATACACACATATATATGTATGTATGTATATATATAATACACACACACACACATTTATGTGTTTATTTGCAAGACAGAGACACAGAGACAGACAAAGGGAATTCCCACCTGCTGGTTCGCTCCCATTTGCTGATTCACTCCCCAAAATCCCAGTGATCTTTACTAGGCTGGGCTGAAGCTGGGAGCCAGGAACTTAACCTAGAATCTCCCATGTGGGTGGCAGGAACCCAATTTCTTGAGTCATCACCTGCTGCCTATGTCTGTATTGACAGGAACTACAGCAGGACATTGAGCCCAGGCACTCTGGGGTGTGTGTCTGTGTGTGTGTGTGTGTGTGTGAGAGAGAGAGAGAGAGAGAGATGTCTTCACTAGGGTCTTAAATACCAGCTTAAATATCTACCCCCATGTGTGAATCGTTTAAATGCGGGAAATGTGAAACATAACACTTTTGCAGTAAAGAAAGTAAAAATAAAAAGATGATCTCTGACTTCTGGAAAATCTTATTTTGTAGCTAGAATATAAATGTTTCAATTTTCCTATCTAGCTAATAACTCATAAGTTGTGTTCTGATCTGAATTTCCGGCAAAATCCTTGCAAATTCTTACAAACTCTCTAGAGAACTCCTGATTTCCTTGCAGAAGCACATATGCCACCTCTCAGTTCCAGGTACTTCACTTTCACGGGGTGGGTGTGAGCAGTTAGAAAAAGAAGGTAGGGGTAGCTGCACTTCTTGGCACCCCCTGTTGGCCAGAGTAGCACTAATGATGGCTCCAGAGAGGAGAGGCCTCATCTCTCTTCCAGCCCATATGAACTGTTGCCATGGCAGCCACTGCAATAAAAACGAAAGGAGTCTAGGGGCTGCAGCATGAGGAAAAATGAGATGACCCTGACTGAGATGTTGGAATGGAATGCCTTTATGATTTCTCCCAAACACAAAAAGTTGATCCTACAGGGAAGTGTTATACCTGAATTTATTCACAAGAATTTTGTTCTGTTCCCTGGTTATGGTTCCTTTATCTATACCACTGTAGTTCAAATCTCTATTTCCCCATTATATCCCTATTTTGTTCATGACTGATAAAGTGAAAATGGGCTAAGCAAAGGAAATAAACACCAAGAAATGTCTTCTACATTATTAGAAGCAGATAGATCAGAAGACTTAATATTTTCAAAATACCAATATTCCCTGATCTACAGATACAAGTTCTAAGATACAAGTTCTCAGATACAAGAATCCTAACTGGCTTCTTTGTAGTAAGTGGCATTGCTAATTCTAAAACTCATATGAAATTTCAAGGGACTCAAAATAATCAATAGTTGAAGAAGTCATATTTCCTGATTTTAAAAGTAATTATGAAGCAATGGTAATCAAGACAGGGTGGTACTGGAATAAAGAAAGACATGTAGTTTGATGGACTAGAATTGGGAGTACAGAAATAAACCTGTATATGTACATTCAGCTTTTTTCTTTTTACAAAGGTGCAAAACTAGTCTTTTTATATAATATGATAGACACCTGGGGGAAAAAAGGAGCTGGACCCTTACCTCACACCATATACAAAACTTAATTCTGGGTAGATCAAAGACTTAAATAAAATCCTAAAACCATAAAATCCTTAGAATAAAATACACGAATAAATTTTTATGACCTTGGATTTGACAATAGATTCTTGATATCAAAAGCATGGATAACAAAACAAAAATCCCAATAAATTGGACATAATCTAAGTTAAAAAACAGATATACCAATAAAGCTACAAAAGACATATCAATAAAGTGGAAGAACAATTAAAAGAATAGGAAAAATATTTTCAGCTCCTATGTCTGACAGGAGACATGTATAGCAAATATATGTCAATTTTTTAGAAATCAATAATAAAAAGACAACACATCAAATAATGGGGGGAAGCATGTGAATAGGTATTTTTTTCCAAGAATATTTAAAAAGGCCAAGGAGCACATAAAAAAATGCTTGACAGAATTAGTAATCATGGAAATTCAAATCAAAACCGTAATTAGATATTTTCATATCCACTAAGTTGACTAGAATAAAAATATTAGATAAAACGTGCTGACAGAGATAAGGAGAAATTAGAAACTACACACTACTTCTTGGAATATAAAATAGTATATTCGCTTTGGAAAACATTCTGCTGATTCCTTAAATGGTTAGTATAGGACAACCTGATGACCTTTAAATTCTATGGCTAGATACAGTCCCAAGATAAATAAAAATTTATCTATACAAAAACTTGTACAAAAATATTTATATAGCATTATTCACAATAGGCAAAAGGTATAAATAACTCAAACATCCATTAGGTCATGAATAGAGAAACAAAACGCAGCATATCCATATAATGAAATGTTATTCACAACATGGACAAACTTTGAAAACATTATGCTACATGAAAGAAGCCAGCCATGAAAGGCCACATAATGTGAGATTCCATTCACATGAAATGTCCAGAAAGGCAAGCATATAGATACGGAAGAGGATTCGTTGTTGCCTTGGACTGGAGAGGATGGAGGATAGAAAATTGATAGTTAAAACAGTGCATTGCTTTTTTCTGAGATGATGGAAATTGACTATGGTGATGTTTGCACATTTATGCTAGAAACCATTGAAATGTAAACTTTAAATGGATGAATTAAATGATAATTAAATTATATCTCAATCAATCTGCTAAAAACGAAATGTCTTTTGCAATATTAGAAACAGTTTACCTACAGAAAGGGTCAGCTTTCAACCAAATCATGTCTTTGTGTTTCTACCATGCTTTGATGGGTCTTGTCTTTGGAGAGCCTTTGTTTTAGGAGCATGTGGTCCTCCTACCACTCAGCATGGAGGCTGAAGTCCTCAGTCTCTTCTGCTCTTTATGCTTATGTGGAGGCGTCATTGACATTAGTTCTCTTCTTGTATGGAAACTCTTGAAAACGTTTTTGAAAATAAAAACTTTTGATTTCCTTGGACTCTGTGTTGCCCTCACCCTGAAAAAAGTGGCTTATTTAATAAACTTATTCAAATAGATAAGGAAATGCTGGAGGTTCTGATATCGGAGAATGACCCCCTAAAATATGTATTAAAATGTGGCCCCTTGGCCAGTGCTGTGGCTCACTTGGCTAATCCTCCTTCTGTGGCGCCAGCACCAAGGGTTCTAATCCCAGTTGGGGCGCCAGGTGCTAGTCCCGGTTGCTCCTCTTCCAGTCCAGCTCTCTGCTGTGGCCTAGGAAGGCAGTGGAGGATGGCCCAAGTGCTTGGGCCCTGCACCCACATGGGAGACCAGGAGGAAGCACCTGGCTCCTGGCTTCAGATAGGCGTGGTGCCGGCCGTTGCGGCCATTAGGGGAGTGAACCAACAGAAGGAAGACCTTTCTCTCTGTCTCTCTCTCACTGTCTATAACTCTACCTGTCAAATAAATAAATTAAAAAAATTTTTTTTAAAAACTGTGGCCCCTTAAAGTTCCCCAGATATGCCATCTGGCGTGCCACATATGCTACTGGAATTTGGGGTGCCATACGATATCACCATATGACTATTAATAAATCCCCGATATTAACAAGCCCAAGAGGATTCTTGTCTAATATTTAGAGAAGAATTCTAAATACCGGCATAAATAAATGAGGCAGCATGGTACATTTTAGGCTTTTATTTAGTGAGAGAAATCATAGGAGAATGAGAGCTTTATCTAAGAGAGAGGTAAATCTCGGTTCATACCGAGCACAAGGAACCAGCCACGTGGAGGAACATATAGGCCAGAAAGCTGAGGGTGGGTGGCCTGAAGGCCATGCACACTGGAGGTGCAAGACTACAGCCAGCCCTCTCCTGGCAAGAGGCCAGGGAAAATAAGAGAAGGGCGGGACACACGTGTCCCAGGCTTTTAACCCACTTCCAAAGGGAAGTGGTTAATTAACCTGATTGTCTGGTGAGCACCCAGGTGTGGTCAGGTAGGGGCATGAGGTCACACAGGAGCATGGTGAAGGTATCAGGTAGGGCATGAGGTCACACAGGGGTGTGGCGAAGGTGTGATCTTCCAGCTCACAAACCTAATCCATTTTAACCTGTATGCCTGTGTACTTCAGTTCCATGGCTGCCTCCTCTCATAAGCGCAAGTTCATCTCAAATACAGATTCTAAAGGCTTTATAACTTCCCATGCCTAGATCCCCAGAGGCAAGGAAAGCTACAAACACACTTTCTATATTCTTTGCAGCTAAGCATGACCATATAATACAGCTTACATGAGATGTAAGCGGAAATAAACTGAGGATTCAGGAACAAAATTTACTTCCTTGACACAGTGGACACAATCCTTTTCCTTTTATCCTGCTTTGAATGTTGATATCAGTGATAGCACTGCAGCAACCAACTTAACACTCCACTCACGAGAATTACAGAGATGTCGGTTCTAACATCGATGAATCGTTGATCTCATGTCATGGCCATCTACTTCAGACTTCCTATTAGGAAGGTACTGATTTACTTAAGCTCCTCTAAATCAGATGCTATGTAATCAGGTGATAACATCCCTTATTGAAACATCATAATTTTGTATTTGAATGAATGTTTATTTCAAAAGAGTATTGAGAACTTTAAGAGAATCAGAACAGAGACTGGTAGGAAGTGTTTTAGGAAAGATAAAATCTTACTGTACCCTTGAAATCACAGAATGTGAAGGGTCTTTAACAAGCTCCTAGAACCTGAAAATTTTGAAAAGCTCTTCATTGATATTTTGCATCCAAATAAGCTTAAATTTAAATTTTATTTTTGTACATTTTGAAGTAATTTCATACATACTATATTTATTTATTTTGCATAGGCAACCCCAAGACTACAACAACTTTCTTCCAAATAATTTTAGGTTCATAAATGTATGCTGCTCAGTGTAAGGGAGTAGAAAGAGGACTGAATTTAGAATTAAAAGAGTGAATTCTAGGTTGGTGTTGTGGCGTAGTAGGTAAAGTTGCCACCTGCAGTGGCGCTGGTTTGAGTGCTGGATGTTGGACTTTTTTTTTTTTTTTTTGACAGGTAGAGTTACAGACAGAGAGAGAGACGGAGAGAAAGATCTTCCTTCTGTTGGTTCACTCCCCAAATGGCTGCTACAGCCAGTGCTGCGCCGACCCAAAGCCAGGATCCAGGTACTTCTTCCTGGTCTCCCATGTGGGTGCAGGAGCCCAAGCACTTGGGCTATCCTCCACTGCTTTCCTGGCTGCTCCACTTCTAATCCAACTCTCTGCTATGGCCTAGGAAAGCAGTGGAGGATGCCCAAGTGCTTGGGCCCCTGCACCTGCATGGGAGGCCTGGAAGAAACTCCTGGATCAGATCAGCTCCAGCTGTTGTGGCCATTTGGGGAGTGAATCAGCAGATGGAAGACTTCTCTCTCTCTGCTTCTGCCTCTGCCTCTCTGTAACTCTTCCTTTCAAATAAATAATCTTTTGAAAAAAAGAGTAAATTCAAATCCTGACTCTATTAGCCTATGTTACCTTTTTCCTACAATTTTCCCTAGCTCCTAAGATAATGCATGAAAACAGTGAATATTTGATGTTTCTCACAGAATGAATATTATATTTACAATGTATAATATGTAAATAAATTTAGATTTGAAAGAAGTTTTATAAATACAAATCAAGGAAGTATAAACTCACAGCTAAAGCAATTAGATATGAGGAAACCAGATATTTGAGAATATAAGGTAGTTACAATTTAATATTTGTCCTTGTCCAGAGTAAACACTGAAAGAAAAGCAGACTGATTTTAAGGAAGTCAAATAAAATTAGAAGGAAGAATATAAGATACAATTTTTACTTTAAAAAATATTTATTTTTATTTGAAAGGTAGAGTGGCAAAGAAAGAGGGACACACAGAGATATACACAGAAAGAGAGAAAGAGAGGGTGGGGGTATCTTCCATTCACTGGTTGACTCCTCAAATGGACACAACAGCCAAGGCTGGGCAAGGCTGAAGCCAGAGCCTGGAACTCCATCTGAGTCTTCCAAGTGGGTGGCACAAGGCCCCAAGTACCTAAGTACCTGGACCATCATCTACAGCTTTCCCAGTTGTATTATCAGGGAGCTTGATGTAGAAGTGTAAAACTCTATCTTGAATGCTCATTAGCATCAATTAAGATTGTGGAACACATGCATTCCAGTTCCACATCCATATACATTCTGATTTCATTGCTCTGTAATGAGACCCAGGCATCGGTAGGGTTTGCAACTTCTCCACATTATTCTAATATGCAACCAAGATTGAGTATCCCTTGTACAGGGGAACAAATTACAGATTTTGGAATATGAAGCTATGTTTGTGTCTATGATTGACCACTTACTGGTTTTGTCACATAGGACATTTATTTATACTCCATAGTCCTCAGTTCTCTCATCTATAAAATAGGAATGATAGCAATGCCTGTCTCATAAATATCAAATACAATGATATAGGCACCAAATTTAATCCAGTGATAACTTCATATGTTAATTATTTTAGCATGTCAGTGTGCTGCCGGCTGATACTTTGGGACAGACTGAAAGGAAATCTATGGTCATTGGAATTGGTGACAGAATGAAGTTGTCTAGTAATGATAGGTTCCTATGATTCTTCCCTGGTTTTTGGTGGCACAATATCATTATTATAACTAATATATTATTTTATATAACTTATTTTATTTTATATAACATATATATATTATTTTATATAACTTTTCTTTTTATTTTTCAGGACATACAGAATTCTTCCCAATAAACTATTGAAGAGAAGAATAGAGGGGTTATTACAGGCCAGTTGTCTTCTTGAGCCATCCTTCACAGAGAATGCCCATCTTGGGAGTTTTATGCAATCAGCACATTTTTCTTTAATTTATATTTTTTGCAAGCTTTTGGGCTCAAGAACTCCATGAAGATTTTTTTTGCTAATAGCACCTGGCATGTAATCAACACTCAAGAAATAAATTTTTAATTGAATTGAGTTTCAAGATGGTCCCTTTTTTTGTTGACAGCTCTGTTTGCTTCACTGTTCCTACTTAGCAGTCTTCTGAGGGAGGCAGATGAAAGCTTTACTGATTAGTAAAGTCTTGGTAACTATTGTTCACATTAACAATATTAAGTCACTGCTAATTCATTTGATACTAACTTTTTGGCATCATTCATTGATTCTCTAAATCCTCGTATTCCCTCTCATTTTACTTCTGGTTTGGAAATGTCCAGTATTATTCCTTCTTTTTCTGTATGTATATTTTTGCATAATACTTTCTGCAAGAGTCATAGTAATTATGAATCATCACCCATTTTCTCTTCTTTTTTGAAAGAAATAATTCCTCATTCCCAGGTCAAAGTCTTGCAAAGACTGTCCCCACTAACCTCCCCTCAACTCCATCTTCTCTAGAGCGTGTTGCAACAATGGGTGCTCTTCACAGTGGAACATTTAATACATTCTTTTCCACTCTTCTTTAAGATTTCAAATGTGTTCCATGTTCTATTTCTCTCTCTCTCTGTCTCTTTCTCCTCTCTCTCTCTCTCTCTCTCTCACACACACACACACACACAAAATCAGTCCCACCTTACACTTTTATTCTATCACCCCCATTTATTTTGTTTTTTATTTTCTCCTTTCTTTTTGTGACTCTTCCCATTTCTTTTCCTTCCTTAATTTGCTTATCTTTGCCCATGGAGGAGTGAAAACCATGATTCAAATATTATTTATTTATTTTTCTTTTTCTGCCTGTTTAGAATTCATTCATTTTGGGAAAGGAGTTTGACCTGTTAAAATGGTTGTGTCCCATATTGGATGCCTGGGTTCAATGTTGGTGTCCGATTGTTGACTCCAGTATCCTGCTAATGCAGATCCGGGGAGGCCATGATGATGACTCAAGTAATCTGATTCCTGCTATTCATGTGGGAGATCTCGATTGCTGATTTGGCACTGGCCTTTTCAGTCATTTGAGGAGTGAACCAGTGAATGGGAACCTCTCTCTTACAAATAATAATAATAAAAAAAAAAACACTTAATTTGTTCATTCTTTATTTTAATTTAAAGATTTATTTGAGAGGCAGAATTATAGACAGAAAGAAGGAAAGACAGTATAAGAGATCCTCCATACACGGGTTTACTCCCCTAAATGGCTGCAATGGCTGGAGTTGAGCCTATCTGAGGTCAGGAACCAGGAGCTTCTTCTGGGTCTACCACGTGGGTGCAGGGATCCAAGCACTTGGGCCACCTTCCACTGTTTTCCCAGGCACATTAGCAGGGAGCTGGATGGGAAGTGGAGCAGATGGGACTTGGACCAGCACCCATATGGAATGGCAGCACCACAGGTGAAGGCTTAACCTACCATATCACAGTGCCAGCCCTCAATTTGTTCCTTCTTAGGGTATTAAATATCATACTACATTTACAGTTCATTTTTATTCACTCATAGCCATTTGTCTATTTTCTCATTTGAAACATAAAACAATAACTAGGTATGATCATAATAATGAAAATTAATGACCTAACTTGGAAGATTAATTTTTGGTTTTTAGTCTGCTGAATTTTACCAACACCACAGTGTGTCAAAATCAAGCAAGCTGTTTTATCCCTAAAACATCTTTTGACCGATACACCATCATTCTCTTTATGACTTTCCCTTGGTTATCTGGAATCACACTTTATTCCTTCCTCTCCTCACACCATATGTTCAATTTGTTTCTTTTTCATTGTGCTCATTCCTTTTCCTTCTGCCCGCAGACACTGTGGTATACACCTCCTACATGTCAAAGTGTAATAGACCCTAACTGGTCTCTTAGCTCAAATCTGTCCTCATTCTAGTCCTCCTACTTTTCTCACACATGACTTCCATGTGCCAGAACTACATTTCCTATTCAAAAGTCATGTCAAACAAAAGAGAAATATACTCCTTAACCTATCTATCAACACCCTGTAGTCTCTTTGCATTTTCTCTATTTACATAAAAACTGTACACTTCAGGTGATCATAATTTCCAATTATAATAAATATATATTATATATTTATATATTTATATAATACATTTATATATAAATATATAATAAATATAATAAATATCCAAATATATTTATGCATGTTCTTTTCATCAGCTAAACCTGCCCTTTCTTCCAGTTCTGGTCCAAGTTCCTTATATTCCAAGCCCTTATTATCCATGCTGTCCTTATACTTACTTGTATAAACATGAGATTTTCATAAGAGCTTTGTTTCTAATGGTTTCATAAACATGGTATGCCTCTGGAACAGAACTGAAGTCCTTGTCATCAGGGCACATGTGTGCCTTATACGCTATCGGTGGAACATCAAAGGGATCCTTACCATCACACTCAAACAAGGATGTGTGGATACTGGTGATTTTTCATTTTTAAACTCCAAACAGCAAAACACTAAACATAAATTCCAAGCATTGCTGATTAGCTTCTTAAAATAACTATTTTTTAGACTGAATAATAATGAGTGTTTTGCTTTTGTACTGAGAGAGAGAGAGAGAGAGAGAGAGAGAAAGAAAATATATTTCTTTACATGCTTAAATAGGAGAACTAAAGTACTTGAATTTTTTGTGTTCCTGAAGTACAAGTCTTGCAGTATTTTGCTGAAATAACACATAGGGTCTGTTGTCTATGATCTCCTCTTGTGTAGTGGTTATGTTGTATCTACAATAAAAATCAGCTTTTTATTGTTATAATTTTTGTAACCCAGTTCTGCTCAGAGCCTTAGTGCCCTTAGAGGGATTGATGGTTAAAGGGCACATCTTTGCCTGGGTTAAATGTGCATGGATGAAAATCCGCAAAGAAGGGTACTAGAAGGAGCAGAGCAGATTGAATCTTTTCTGTTCATGAATGCCGCTTAGCAAAGTCTCTCTCCTCTTCTCTTTCTCTTTCTCCAAAGAATATCCTTCTTTAGTCAGCTTACAATCTTTTTTTAATTTTAAATCTAGCTCCATTCTATTACTCTTTACTGGCTATTTCCTAATCTGGGAGAAAAACAGCTAACTCCTTTCCTGATTTCTGGAAATTAAAGTTAAAAGATGCTCTTTGCTCATGGGGCCCTTAAAATAATGCACAGAAATGGGGTTTTCTCCCATTTCCCCATCGGCAGTACAGGAGGGGAAATCTGGCAGGCCCCTTTGCCAAGGGTCTGGGCAGCTGTTCAGGAGGACTGACCCAACTGTGAGCTAAGAACAATGCCCAAGTCCTTCTGTCAACCCCCCCCCCCCCCAATCTCACTGACCACTGAGCAGCCTTCTGGAATGAACCAGTTCTCTGCTGAAGGGAAAGGCAACTCACTAATGTCTGCACCTCTCCCATAAGCATCAAAAACCAAGAATGTAGATGTCCTGCAGTTGACTAGACATTTTCCTCAGTGGCAAAATGGTGCAAATAGAAAAGAATCCTCAAACATTTCAGTTTGATGGATAGTGATGGCACAGCTCCTGGATTTTTGTCACTACGAGCTGCTTTTATTGGCTCCCTCCTCTGGGATTTTAACATCCAACCGTGAATGATAAGTCATCTTTCCCCCATCACCCCAAAAGAAAATTTGAGCACTTTGTGCTCACTGTGTTGGGGGGGAGCAGAATATAATTAATTCATGGCTTTACCGTGCAGGGACCTAACTCGAGTCGATCTCTAGGAAATAAATGACATCCCAGGTGGTAATGTGCTTGCTGCTTGAACGACTTACTTTCCCTGCTTTCTTTGCCTGATCACCCTGCTGACCCTGGTGTCTGACCCCCGTCTAACCCCCACAGGATCCACTAACTTCACAGTGATCTGTAGGTATTCTCTAAAAGCACACACCAGCTCATGTTTGCTTTCAGGAGCTTTTATTGTCACTTCTGAGGCTTATTAATCAAGTGCATGAAATTTTGGCCCTGGTATTACCCTTCTCATATAATTACTGAATCATCCAGAAATATCAGCATATTTTCTGCACACATATTTTGTTAGACTTTATCAATGTATGTATATTTTTGCTTGGTTTAAAATGTATAAAAAAGGTTTTCTAGGTATTTTGGTGTATTGGGTTGAGGAACTAATTTATAATTTCAATCCTGAAACTATGAACAAGATAAAAAATAAGATGTTTATGATTCATAATTAGCTTAATTTTTGTGGAGTAAGCAGAAAAATATGGAGATACAGTTGAATTATTCTGGAAGATCAGTGTCTGGATATGAAAAGGAGAATAATTTTAATGTGAATTAAATATGATTAATTTACAGGCTCTCTTTATATCTGTATGTGTATTTGTATTGATGAGTAGTTTTTTAAGTGTTTGATTCAATTTAATCCCAATCTACTTTAAATTTCCTCTTTATGGTAAAAGGTACTTTTCTCCAATGCTAAGAGCAATGGAAGGAACAAAAGTCTTTGATCAAGTCTGTGTGTGTGTGTGTGTGTGCTTTTGAGTTCCAGCTTCAACATGAGAACACCTATATCTTTTGTTGTTTATATGATTTGATTTATTCCTAATTGGTGGGGAGCTGCTATGGATGTTGGTGGCTTGGGCTTGTTTTATGGAGAAAACGGTTACCTAACATGTGCTGTTGTTTTTTAATGTGGGCACACATTTAAAATTCTTATGGCTCTCCCTCTCCTACCCCTACCTCGAAAAGCAAGATGCATTTAGCTGTGAGCTGAAGAAAGCTGCGGCTGAGGCAAGCATCTCCTAGACTGCACAGGCATTAACATACACGGTCATTGTCTCTGCTGCTTCCCTCTGCAGCTTTCTATAATAAAACAAGCCGCGTCAAATAGGCTAGGCTGTAATATTAGGTAAAATCTAATTTCAGTTTGGTTATCATATAGTGTTCATTTCCCTAAGGGAGGGAAAAAAATTAAATTTGTAAGCTTAAGATTCCAGCTGAAGTAGTGGAAAGTATGAGCGGCTTCCCTGTGCCTTTTATTATTCACTTTATGAATTAGCTTTAGTTTACTTGTTTCGATCGGTGTCGACATATTTCTGAATACTATTAGCATAGCAATCAGGGCTGTTCTCAGGTTATTGAATGGTGTGTTGACTTCCGAAATAAATAGATATGCAGTGTGAAGGGCGAGCTGTCACTTTAGGAGAGCTTTCCTGATCTAAATTAAAAGGCACTTCTAATTGAAAACTATAATAGCAGAAGGGTTAGAAAGACAATGAAACTGCTCAGTCCCTTTCAATTTTCACAGGATTCTGTTAGTGAATGTTGGAGAAAAAGTAAAATGAAAATATTAAATTACAAATTGCAATTTAAGTAGCAATATTAAATTATATCTAAATAGCCGTATTGCTGTGAAGCAATTTAGATGCTTGATTTAAAGACTCTCAGTGCTTTTGAGTTTTCACCATTATATTCTGATTTATCTGTTTTATCACTTAGCAAATAATTCTGTATTTACACCAGCAAATATGTCTTTATTTATGACATAAGAAATTGGTCCTCAAAGACTTTTCATTTTGTACTTTGTGCTCTTTCAAGGTTGGCATTAGTTTTTGTGTGCCTCTTACTCTTTCTGAGGGGATGTGTCAAGGGTAGGGTACCTCAGAGTCAGGACAATTTTATAAAATCTGAGGTGATCAGTCACGAGTTATCCAGGTGAAATATTTTCAGAAATTAATACCAGCAAATCAATTATGAAATTAAGTAATAGATGAAAATTTTAGCTCTTTCAATTACGTGAATAGCTACCAACCGCTTGAGTCTATATATTTTGGTCCTGGAAGGGTTAACAATTGAGGCCTGTCTATAGCTCATTTCTATAGTAACAGCAAGACTGAGACTTTTTATGGGCACCTAATAATTAGAAAGTGCTGGAAGGTATAACAATATAATGAATCAAAACTGATAGACTTGTGGGTTTCCATAGAAACATGTATAATTATGATAATCGGTCCCTGGCGTACCCTCAGAATCGTATACATTCAGTTAAATGCAATAAACATTAGGCACTATTTAGTGAGCTGTGATGCAGATTAACAGTGTGAGATACAGGGAAGCTATGAATAAAATTGCTGTACAGTTTATCTCAAACTAATTTCCCAGATTGCTTTAATAGATGTAGTGTGTGGATGTGAAAAATTGAAAGTGTATTTTTGTTAGTGGTAAAGCTAACAAAGATAATATTTCATAAAGTGGCTGGCTGATTGTTAATTTCAGCACAGATCAAAATGGGCCATGGCACATTATTCAGTGTGGGATCCCGGAGCCCTCAGAGTAAATGGCAGATTGGGCACCCCTTTGCTGATTTATTTAAAAAATAAATTATAAATATTTTTATCATTGTCCATTTCTCTTTAACTTTTTCTTTCCCCTCATCTCCCTCCCCATTTTAGGAATAATTTTCACAGCCCTGTTATGAGGAGACAAAATGGCATAAGTGAATGTTCTCCCTAGATCTGATCCAGGAAAAGGCAAGGATTCCTTCCAACTCCCTTGCACTCTTAGTTCTTAATTTTTCCTGCTTCTAGGATACAAATGTGTTAGGCCTCGGCACCCTCAGAGGCCCGTGAAACAGCCAGACTCCAAAAGAAGGTGGGGCAAAGATTATGTGTACCTGTGTGTGTGTGTGTGTGTGTGTGACTGTGGAGAAGGCAGTGTTTAAGGATGTTAAATATTATCTTATCAAATTTTTCCTGTTTCCTCACTGCGAAAGCGGCACACCAATTTGGAAGATACTGGACAGCTCAGGGTTGAATGTGGGGGTTGGGATAAGGTTATGTGGGATGGAAGCGATATGGGAATCTTTGAACAGAGTGAGAGCAAAGGGAAGCAGAAGCTTCTAAGCTTTGTGTGTGTGCGTGTGCGCGCACTCGCGCGCACCCGCACATCTATCAATATTGCCCTCCTCTGCCAATGCCCGTGATAACCTCTCAAGCACATTTCAAACAAGAGAAACGTGAGTTTTCCCTGAAGCGGGTGGGATGAGAAGGGTGATAAGGCGCTTGTGAGATCTGAGAGCCCTTGGCAGTGGAGAGGGTAGAGCTTCAGGATGAAATTACACAAATGTGCTGCATTATCTCTTGCACTAACTTTAAAAAATAAAATCAAAGCTTTTTTTTTTGGGGGGGGGGGTGGTCGTGGGGAGGGTCATTTTCCCAGTCAGCTTCAGAGCAGCGCTTAGATTTGACAGTGTAGCTGGATAGGTCTTTTCTCCTGACTTCTTCGAGCGGCCGCAGCTTTCGGCCCGGGGGTCCTTTTAGAGTCACATGGCGGTGTACATCAAGCCTTTCCTCTCTCTTTCCTGATTGTGCTACTTTCTAATGCTATAATGGAGCTCCACAAAAGCTTCTAGTTCCTGCCTGGCAGGAGCTGAAGTGTCCAGCATGTGGGGGAGGGAGGTTGGCCATGTTCTCTCTGCAAGCCTAACTTTCCAATTCCTCTTCCTGGCCCCCCTGCTTTCCAAAGACCAACAGCTAAGCAGAGCTAGCTCAGAGGTGTTCATTGAATGACACAGAAATGGTTAAAGGTGTTCTGAATTCTTTTTTGTTTGTTTTTATGGGAGGCTTTTTTATTCCTCTTTGTCTCTCTGCCTCTCTTTCTCTCTCCCTTTCTCTTATATATGGGAAAATATATACTTTATATATGTATATATGCACACATACAGACATCACACACACAAATATATTAATAGGATTGTAAATAAAGCCATGAAATATAGCCTTTCTTCTTTGAAATTCATTTCACAAGGTTTAACGTCTGTTTTAATCAAACTTCAGCATTCTTTTTTCTGCATAATTTGATCCAGAGACACACCTGGCATAGAACATTCACCACAGCATTTATGGTGTTATTCCAGAATGTCTAAGACATTTTTATAGCTCAAACAATATACTCCTATCTGAATGTATTAATGCATTATTCAAGAAATAGACAATAAAGATTTATTGAACAAGTACACATGTGTTCACATATAACGTATCTCTATATTCATGCCATGATATTTGTGAGCACATGAACATGTATGAATGAAAATTCAATCCGAAGTTACTACATGTTACAAGACTTCTCAGTACTTGTTATGGTAAATTATGAATATATAAAATCAGGTAGCATATGATTATAGTATTTTATCTCCACAAAAAACCATTAATTTCTTTGTACAAAAATGAGATGACACTTTTCTGCCTTCTGAAGACATCCTCCATACTGGTTGAATGAGAAGTTCATGTTAATATCCTTGGCTACTATTGACTATATTATGTTTAGGGCAATATTAATTTTATATGCAACTATAACAGTAAATATCATATAATCTATTCATATATATTCATTTACAAATCCTTGGGTGTAGCTGTCACCTACATTAGGAAGAAATGCTGGGGGCAGCTTTAAATGAAACAAATTTACAAGTCATTAATTCTTTATTTCAATAAGTTTTATTGAGTCTTCACTATAGTATAAGCATGTTTTAGTGAAAAGAAACCATCATTGGTTAAAGTTTCTGCCCTCTGTAGATTATTCAAGATTTCAAAAATGAAACGCAAGTTTATTTGGCGCAAATGTTTTAAAAGTCATGCATTTTTTTGTAATGCACATATTCCTTTGCAGTCTTTAAGCTAATAAAATGTTTCATGTGCATGGATTTCAAATCATTTTTGCCTCAAAATAAACATATCTTTTAATGTTATTTCCACAAACTTTTTGAGGTACCTTTGTATTTTAATGGCAGACATCGGAAACAAATTGATAAATATATAATGATCAATGATAAATGCTAGGAAATAAAATAAATGGGAAATCTGTAAATAAAACCCAGATGAACTAAGGAAATACTTAGATTTTGCTTGATCATACTGAAAATTAAGTGCCAGAATCCTAATGTGTATTGTACAGTTCACCTGAATATTAAAACTGGTAGTACAGTATTTTAAAAAGGAAAAAGCCAAACTGACATCTGCTTAATATCTAGCAGGTGCCTAATGCTATGTGACAGTTTTTGTTTTGGTTTCCCATCCCTCATTTACTGCTTATATCTTCCCTTAGAGGTAAACAGGTATTGCTATTTTCATTTTGCAGGGAAGGAAGCAGGAACTCAGAGTTGCTAGCCTCAGGTCACACAACTGATAGACTGGGATTTAAACCCAGCTCTCCTCAATCCAAAGCCCAGACTCCATTATCAGCCTTGTGCCTATATATGCTAAGAACAAAGAATAATTAGCATCTTCAGCGCCACACAGAAATTTCCTCAGCCTTCGTTATGATTTCTTTGGTCCAAGAATTGTGTATCTCTAGGGGAGGCAAGGAAGGATAACTTGACTGGACACAACCTAACCCAATCACACCCTGTTTCTCCTCTGCACCACACACAGCTATTATTATAAGCTTCCTTATTCTAGCCCTCAGGGACTTGTAAGGTAGAAACCCTACCACGTGGCTGAATCTCGGCTGCTTATTTTTAGTTGAAGGCTGTTGCTTGGAGGATTCTTCTTCACTTTCCTCTTACACTGCACATTATGGCTTTAAAACCAAATTGGAGCTGTTCCACAAAATCTACAAAGACTTTTACTGTGTTGTGTTTTAAAAGAACCTAGTTCAATTATTTTGATCCTATTTACCAGTAAGAAATAGAGGTTGATGTGTTTTACATTTATTATGGTTTAATCAAATTCTCAGTATTTAACAATATTCCAGCAGAATTTCTATGGCAGATAACCTGGGACTTGTCTGTTTTTCAGATTTTTGGAAAGAAGAGGTGACAATCTCCAGCATTGTTATCGATCCATCACATTTTTCTTTTTTAAAGAGGAGGTATATGTGCATTTAAAATGAACAAAGCAATTATACTATAAATGCACTGCACATCTTCAGCTCTGAGACTATTCACAGTACAGTTTATATAAACTGTTTTATTTTCTTTAAATGATTAAAATTATCAATTAATCAGAAATGTTAAGGGCTCAAGTTATGGCACAGCAGAGAAATCTGCTGCCTGTGAGACTGGCATCCATATTGGAGTGCCGATTTGAGTCCTGGCTGCGTCGCTTCTCATCCAGCTGACTGCTAATGTGACTGGGAAGACAGCAAAAACATGGCCAGGGTGTTTTGGACCCTGCCATGGAGAGCTAAATGGAATTGCAGGCTCCTGGCTTCCTTCTGGTCCTATTCTGGCTGTTGCTCTCATTTTAGGAGTGAATGACTAAATAGAAAATTTCTCTCTCTCTCTCACTCTCTCTCTCTCTCTCTGTGTGTGTGTGTGTGTCTGTGTGTCTTCTCTCTCTGTCACTATCAAATACACAAACAAATAAATACATCTTTAAAACTATAAAATGTAGTACAATTTAAACTTGTGCCCTGTACACTTATAGGAGGAGGAGCACTCTTCTTCCTTGGTGGTTTATCTGAACAACACTAATGACTAATTTAGTGATAGAGTTAAAATTAACTAACATTTTTGTATGTTTGATTTAGTACATTGTTTAATTTGGTGTGTGTCCTGATTACCTATTTATTTTTGGAAAGGGTAAACTTCTCCATAAAGGTGAGTAGCTTCAGGTGTATGCGTGGAATAAATAGATTTTATTAAAAAAAAAAGGCAGTCTTTTTTTTTTCAAAGTTGTTTTTTCAGTTTTTCAATTTATTTACTAGAGGGAGAGAGAGGGAAAGAGAGAGAGAGAGAAAGAGAATGAATGAGAGAGCGAGAATGCGAGAGAGAGAGAGACAGAGAGAGAGACTCTCATCCACTCTTATTATTTCCCAAATGTCTGCAATGGCCTGGGCTGAACTAAATCAAAGCTGTGACCCAGGAACTCAATGTGGAACTGACATGTAGGTAAGGGACAAAGTAGTTGGATCATTACCGGCTATTTCCTATGATTTGCACAAGCAGGTATTAGGAGACAGAGCTGGAAACTGAACACAGGTCTCTAATGTAGAATGCAGGTATCTTAAATGCTAGGCTAAATGGCTACCCTTCAAGAGAAATTCTGGGGCCGGCTCTGTGGTGTAGTGGCTAAAGCCACCACCTGCAATGCTGGCATCCAATATGGGCACCAGTTCAAGTCCTGGCTGCTCCACTTCCCATCCAGCTCTCTGCTATGGCCTGGGAAAGCAGGAGAAGATGGCTCAAGTCCTTGTGCGCCTGCACACATGTGAGACACGTGAGGAATTTCCTGGCTCCTGGCTTCCGATTAGCCCAGCTCTGGTTGTTACAGCCATTTGGAGAGTGAAACACTGGATGGAAGACCTTTCTCTCTCTCTCTGCCTCTCTGTAATTCTGCCTTTCAAATAAATAAATAAATCTTTAATAAAAAAGAAGAAATTCTGATCACAAGTTTTCTAACTAATTTTAATCATTTTTTATATGAGAAAGAAGAAAAGTATTTCTGCTCCTATTTTACTTGTGATTTCCTCTGTTGTCTTATTAAAACACAATTTGTTTTTTTATGTTGATTTGTAAAAGATTATTTATTTATTTTAGAGGTAGCGTTACAAACACAGAGAGGGAAAGACAGAAAAAAAAGTCTTTTATCCAATGGTTCACTCCCTATATGGCAGCAATGGCTGGAACTGAGCAGATCTGAAGACAAGAGCTTTTTCTGAGTCTCCCATATGGGTGCAGTGGCCCAAGCATTTGGGCCATCTTTCACTGCTTTCCCAGGCCAACAGCAGGGAGATGGATCAGAAGTGGAGCAGCCAGAACTCAAACTGGCACTCCTATGGGATGCTGAAGCCACAGGCTGAGGCATAGCCTACTTTGCCACAGAGCCAGCCCCAAAAGTCACATTTTCTTATGTTTATGTTTTCTATTTACAGAACTTGGGAGTAGAAAATTATTTAGAAAATTTGCTATGAATACTCATGGATTTCAATAATCAGCATGAGTGTGCATATAGATATTTGTGATAATGGTTGGTCCTGTCAACAGTACTGGAATATTGGGGCCTCCAAGAGGCGTGGAGATAATAAGAGATTCTTAAAGTAGTGGATATCTGCTTCCTAACTTCAGAGATAAAGGAGGGGCCATTGGAGGAACCTTCAGAGCCTAAAACTTGGGAGTATTTCTTTTAGTGGGATTTGGGATACTTCTTGTGCCTTTTCTGTTGAGGTTGGAAATGCTCTATGCACTCAGTGAAAGTATAAATGAAGACTAATAAATATTTTTGACTCTTTTTTTGGGGGGGTCATATCCATGAAGTGAATCTGCCAGCCCTCACCATGTTAGATTTTTCTTTGTATGGGAGCAGAGGGTGTGTATTGATGAGGCCACCAGGATTGTTCTGTACACAGAGAGGACAGGCTTGGGTTACTTTCTTTGTAATAGCACTAACTATTTTCCTTCAAAGACACATGAGACTATTTGATTTATGACCTTTCTTCCTGTGAGGGTATGCATTAATTCAGTAATTTCTCATGGAGAGAAATTCCACTCATTGGAATTTTTAGTGTTGCTTCATTTCTGGGCCCATTATATCTCAGATATGTTATAGTAGGGATTTCCATCTGGCTCTAGGGACTGAAGTGTTATTGTGAATTGTAGACTTACTGAGTGGCAGCCTTCCTGGAAGCCATATTTGCATTTCATTTCCTCTGGTGATATGGCTATCCCCTGCAATGAATAACAGCCAGTTCCAAGGCTCCAAATCTGCCTAAAAGAGAACCAAAGTCTCTTGTCCATGTTTAATGGTGGTGTTTTCTCTTTCTTTCTCTCCAAATTGCCATGAGTGTGTGTATAGCATGAGGAAAACATATTTGGAGTCTATAAATATTGACTCTCTGTCCCTTCACAAGATTTAAAGTTCTAATTAAGGTGGTAAGTTTGTCTTTGAGCCAAAGTGTTGGATGGTAATGCCTGGCCCTCTATAATTTGGGTAGTCTCTACAATGGCATATGTTGTTTATATCATGTTCCTTCATGAAACTACTTCCATCAGTGAATCATTCAATATCTAGGTTCTTTAGCCATTCATCTTGTAGATAAGATCAACTGGAGTAGACCTGACCTTTGTTGTCTACACAGAGTGAGCTAGTTTTTCCAGTATCTTCAGACGGTAGAAGTATAACCGGATTGACAATTTGGCATCCTTTGAGATTTATCTATGATGAATCTAACAGGAAAGCCTGGTATTTAGGAAACGCACCCTCCTGCTAGCCATCAATGTCCTTGAATTTCTGGACTCCCTTGTCCTTGTCATAGCATTTGTACTTTAAAAGACTGCTCAAGGGCCTGTCATAGTAGGACGTTGTATTAAGTTGATGCCTACAACACCAGCATCCCATGAAGTACTATTTGAGTACTGGCTGCTCCACTTCCAAACCAACTCCCTACTAATGTTCCTGGGAAAGCAGCAGAAGATAGGCCAAGTACTTGAGCCTTGTACCCATATGGGAGACTTGAATGGAATTCTGCGGTCCTGAATTTGGCTTGGCCCAGTCCTGGCTGTTGTTACACCTAGCATCTGCATCATAGAAGTTTGAGGTCCCACTGTCGGTTAGAAGAGTTTCCTCTGAATATGTGGGGCTCTCTGATAAAATGGCTGCCAAGTGAGACATGTTTTTCAGGAACGCTGGGTCTGTGTTAATATATAATTTAAGGTCTACAACAACCATCCCTAGAATAAGGCTGGATTTTCTTCCTTATGTTGTATTGCCTCCATGTTTTTGTCATGATTTATGGGCTTGAGTGTACATTTTGCTTATCACAGACACTAAAGGAAATGTTATCATTTCAGTGTTGTGAACCTTCATGATTTATATGATATATATGATAGTTTCCATTAGGGTTTGTTTGTAGGCATGGTGTGGCATGTGTAGGCATGGTGTATTGCTTACACTGTTGAATGACCATGAAGTTTTTTTGTGCTTTGGCCCAGATTTGCTGTTTTTCCTCATGGATGCAACAACTGGATAGGACAAAGTGTCAGTCACTCCAAATCAAGTTAAAAGCCAGAGTTAGAGACTCAGATTCCTCAGTACATTTGACAGTCTTCTGAAAACTTCCTTAGTTTTTGTTGATATTGTTTTAAGTCAGTCATGGAAAAAAAGGACTGGCACTATAATTGTCCCAGTATGTATGTTAACCACCTCTCTCAGGGGATAGAGCTTATGTGTTTACTTTACAACATGGTATCAGGTTGCAATGAGAGTGATTCCAGCCAGCCTTGTATCCAGTAGAGCTTGACAGGATGGATTGTAGGTTGTAGGTGGTGGGCTAAAAGGAAGTGAAAGAGAATTAGGGCTCAGGGAAAGTGAGGGACTCACCACTGCTTTGGGAAGGTTCTGACAACCAGACAAGTTGGGGTTGAAATAGTTGATCCTAGAATGGTGGAGGACCGCTCAATAGTGGATCATCTACCACATGTATCTATTGTCCTTCTGACCTTTGTGTCTGTAGGAAAGTAGGGGCATTACAGAGCCCACAGCATCGCTTAAGCATGGGATTATGAAAGACTGCTAGGAAGGAATGAATATTACAAATTTCTGACATTTTGCTGTCTGTTACACAAAAAGTCAAGTTGAAGACAGTATTAAGGTTGAAGGTATCTTTTGGTGGCCAGCTTTCTTTGTCCTCTACCTTGTATTCTGGGCAGACAGTGTTGCAATAGAAAATAAGCCTTTTATTGTGTATTAATCTAGTTTATAGGTTTCCCAGCTTTTAAAGAGGCAACTCAGGGGTGAATCTATGAGGAAGGACAGGAAGTTACTAATGTTTGAAAGGTCTCTTTGTGACCATGGAAGAATACAAGGAACATAGGAAAAAGAATGGGTCATAGCTGTTTGAGAATCTTTCCAGTGGACTGTATTCACTCTGGCATCCAAGGATCGCAACCACATTCTTTGTTGCCTCAGATATTCTGGGGGACACCTTGTGGATTGATGCAGATCTAAAATCCTGGATCCTGAATGTGGTCAATGGTGCTACATGTGTCCTCAGGCCTTTTAATTTTGCCTATGCATTTGTGTCATTTGAGGCATTCCTTGAGGGGGCAGTTGTGAGATTGGACGTGATAGATCTTATGCCTTATTTTTAACATTTTAGCAAGATGATAACCTGCTTGATGCCTTAGGTCAAGCCAGTAGAGGTTTGATATGACTGTTAAACTACTCCTAAAAGTTGAAGGTAGAGCAATGACTTAGCATGTTAAGCCACTGCTTACAGTGTTGGTGTCTCATACTGGAGTGACAGCTTGAATCTGAGCTGTTCTGATTCCAATCTTGCTCCCTCCTAATGCAATTGGGAAGGCAGCAAAAGATGCCCCATGTGTTTGGTTCCCTGCCACCCATGTGAGAGACCAGATGGAGTTCTTGGCTTTTGACTTCTGTGAAGCCCAGACCTGGCTGTTGTGTTCATTTGGGGAATAAACCAACAAATGGAAGGCTCTCTTTCTCTCTCTCTCTCTTTCTCTCTTTCTCTTTCAATCTCTCTCCTGTGTGTGTGTGTGTGTGTGTGTGTGTCAGTCTCTGTCATTCTACCTTTCAAATAAATAAGTAAATATTTTTAAAAAATCATGAAAGCTATCAGTTGAAGGGAGCATAGAAGATCCTTCTTTTCAAGGAATATGGAGGAATTCTTAAAGGAATATTCCTCAAATTACTTGTCAGTCATGCCCCAGGAGCACATCCTGACCCCTAATACTGGGTGTTGCAATGGGAGATGACAAAACTGTAATAATAAATGATGAAGAAAACAACCACAGATTACATGGAGAAGGAAGGTATTAGGGCCATAGGTCTGTTTGAGTCAGGAATGTGATGATGGTCATATGCCAAAAGGTTTTTCTACAGAGACAGCCAGGAAGCTCAAGGTCAGAGAAGGACAGAATTTAGTTGCAATATGTAGACAGAAACTTATTGCCTGGGGATCAAATATCTCATCAGTATATATCTAATAGGGAACTCATCCTAAGAAAACAAAAAAGCTGGAGGTTTAAAAGGTGTACATGAGGGGCCAGTGCTGTGGCTTAGCAGGTAAAGCCACCATCTGCAGTGCAGACATCCATGTGGGTGCCAGCTTGAGTCCCGGCTGTTCCACTTCCGATATAGCTCTCTGCTATGGCCTGGGAAAGCAGTTGAGGATGGCCCAACTCCCTGGGCTCCTGCAACTGCGTGGGAGACCCAAAAGAAGCCAGGATCCAGGAGCTTCTTCTGGTTGCCCAGGCTGGTGCAGGGCCCGAGGACTTGAGCCATCCTCTTCTGCTTTCCCAGACTAGAGCTGGAACAAAGTGGAGCAGCCAAGATGTGAACCAGAGCCCATATGGGATGCCGGCACTGCAGGTGGCCACAGCTCTGGCCCCTATAATGATTTTATACTTAGCTAAAGGTCATCATGGGGACACAGCTAGTGGCCATGTTGGTTATATCTGGCAAGTGTCCCTGCTTTGTCACGGTTTTGTAGAAGATGTAATTTTCTCCTGCACAGAAAGAAAGGACAATTTGGGTATTGCAGGTGGGGTTGCAGTGTAGACAGGACCACAGGGAGGAGCAGGTAATCTCAGTTCCTCTTTGCTAGCTACCTCCTTACCTGCATCAATTTGATAAATAAAAGTGCTGTTGTTTATGAGATAGGGATCTAACATAGACCTTTCTGTGTCAGGCCAAGTTTGGTTAATCTGGATCAAAATACTACTAGCTCATCAACTCTTGTTTAGTATGTTCTACGCATGATAATTTAGTCAATGGCAGCTATGGTGGTTTAATATTATTAGGATTAAGTTAGATGTAATCACCAATTGAATCTTGTTCTCTAGTTGAAGACTACATGCTCCTACTCCCACGTATTACTCCCAACAACACATACATAGCCCTCAATCTACAATTTATTTCTGAAAAAGTGTTAGAAAGTGGCCATTCATGTAACTCAAATATCTTCCAACATGCTGACTAAACAATGACACATCTGTTCAGGGGAATGCTATTCAACCATCAAAATATGTGTTATTCAAACATAGTTGATAACTTCATCATTATATATGATGTTAAATTAAAAGAATATATTAAAACAGGATATAGAGTATTATTTCACATATGAATAAAGTAAAGAAAACATCTGGACCAAAAACCCACATATATGAATAGTAGACTTATGAGGATTTTTTATTTTTCAAAGTTTTACTTATGTTTTTCAGATTCCCACATAATCAGCCATCACATCTTTAATAAAATAGAATTTTAAAATCAATAAAACTATTTTCTATATTATAATATTAGTCATACACATAAACATAGGGAAATTTAAAATTTTATGAATAATGAAATGAAAAGATAAATTTGTTTTGGTATAATTTATTAAAAATGATATGTATAATTTCTTTATAATATACATCTCCAAGAATTTTTCAGATTCCCTTTATGTATGTGCAAGAAAAATAAAAGCTGATATATTAACAATTTTATCCCTAGATTGTGAAATTATGTTTGTTTTTCTTCTTTAAACTTTTCTGTATGCTCTCAGCCTTCTCTCGCATAACTTTTTAAAAATCTCTTTAAAGATTTATTTATTATTTCACTCCTCAAATGGCCTGGACAAGGCTGAAACTAAGACAGAAGCTGCATCCTGGACTCCATGTGGGTGGCAGAGGCTCAAGCATTTGGGCTTTCATGCACTGCCTTCCCAGGCACGTTAGCAGGGAGCTGGGTTGGAAGTAGAGTAACTAGGACTCAACAGCCCCTATATGGGATGCTGGCATCGCAGGCAGTGGCTTAATCTGCCGTAGCACAATGCAGATCCCATGTATGACTTTTGTAACTGGAAAAAAAATAGTTCTCAAAAGCAAAAAGAAAATGCCTTATTTCTCATCAGTCAATAAAACAATGTGTCCCAATAAGATTAGATTGTGATGATCTGCCTAATGATCTCCTAATCAAAGACTGTGTGATATTTAATGTTTTAAATATGTTACCATTAGGCCAAAAGCAATTTTGTACAGTTCCCTAATCCTGTTGACAGTTGTATTTGTAGAAGTATTTATTATTTCCCAATTGTTAAAACTATGATAGAGTAAATTAAATTTCTCAACCGCTGTCAGGACTCTCGTTTCCCTTACTGCAGGGGCTCTGGCTTTCTTTGTGTGTGCCTTTGCTTCTTTTTCCTATTTGTTGGTGCCATTGGTCACCCTGGCAGGTGCTTGTTTCTAATCATAGCTCCTGATGTTAGATGCAGTTACTAACTTGGAGAACTACTTTTTTTTTCTTTTTTTTTTTAAAGTCGAGAAGACTTTATTTTAGGGAGCACAGATTGGCAGAAGGAGTGGGGAGTAAAGAGAGTGGGGTTGAGGCTGCCCAGACACAGGGTAGGGGTTTGAAGTCAGGTTTCATTCTAAGCAGCAGGTAGAGTCTCTTCTTAAGTTGCTTGTTGAGGGAGATGCAGAGCACCACATGGGCCTTGATAAGATGGGTTGGGGAATGCAGAAAGGCTCCTAGGTTTTTGAACTGCAAACTCTAGTTTCTGCTCTGTCATTGAAAAGTTATTTGAAAACCACTCCACTCAACACAGAAAATAAAACAATTAACATGAGCAGACAGAAGCAACTGAAAAGTAAAGAAAGAAAAATGGGCCCGATTTTAAGAGTCTGAGCCAGAAAGAGAACAATGATTCATGAACTAATCCCAGTATTCTAACCGTGTGATAAGATCATTAGTCACTTGTTCAATTCTTCTGAATTTGGATACAGTAAATCTTTGTACCACTTTTTTTTTTTAGTACAGTCTTGAAATAATTGTTTTTTTAAAAAGCTAAAAATCAGATAAAAGGTAGCATTTGGTCTAGCAATTGTTTTGACATACTGTGGAGCCCTTTACTCACACATCTGAAAACAAACACACACATAAACAAACAAATGAAAACCAACAAGGAATGAATAGAGCGCTTGAGAACAATAGCCAAATCTGTTTTTTGATAGTAGTCACAGAGAATAATTAAATTAGTTACCTTATAGATTGTTAGGGTAGACACAACTTAAAAAAAAAAAAAAAACTTCCTCCTGAAAAATCTCAAGCATCTCTATTTTATAAAAAGTGTTATTTTTATCTGTATTTCCCAATTGCAAGACACAAGAAAATTAGTATTGTTATGTTACTCCCTTTTTCCTGTAATTTCTTTTTTTTTTTATTTTTTTATTTTTTTTTATTTTTTGATAGGCAGAGTGGACAGTGAGAGAGAGAGACAGGTGTTCCCTTGCCGTTGGTTCACCCTCCAATGGCCGCCGCTGCAGCCGGCGCAGCGCGCTGATCCGATGGCAGGAGCCAGGATCCAGGTGCTTTTTCCTGGTCTCCCATGGGGTGCAGGGCCCAAGCACCTGGGCCATCCTCCACTGCACTCCCTGGCCATAGCAGAGAGCTGGCCTGGAAGAGGGGCAACCGGGACAGAATCCGGCGCCCCGACCGGGACTAGAACCCGGCGTGCCGGCGCCGCAAGGTGGAGGATTAGCCTATTGAGCCACGGCGCCGGCTCAATTTCTGATGAAAGTCATTGAGCAGTAGAGAATGAGTTCAAAAGGGAAATTAATGTCAAGTTTATCCCACAGAAAACTGAGCACTTCTCTCAGCATTTCAACTTATAAAGGGACTTCAAAAAGTTTGCAAAGGTGGAATTAAAATTCAGCTTTATTTTTTGCAAAAAAATTTTGAAATCCACATCTAGTGTTTTATAAAATACATTTTTCATAAACTTTTTGAAGACCCCTTATAATTTGTGACTATGGTTCTTACTTGTGTTCAGACCAGAGGACATACCTACTTAATAATACAGCAAAATCTACTCAATTTCTTTCAAGTATGACAATTCTAATTCTTGTCTTGTTCGGTAATTAACAACTGGTGGCTGGCTTTAAGCTACCATCCTACTCCCCCAACCCTGTGGCTGTAGAGGGAAAGGGATACGCTATTTGGTGGACATTTCCCATTTTAGCACCTAGAAAGGCCTTATTGTACTGGCAAGAGATGTTAATAGAGACCAAGGGAATCTAAACTTCTGCCTTACAAAGTTATTTCTTCTTCTGTTTTTAAATTAAGATTTATTTAATTATTTGAAAGAGTAATGGAGGGTGGGAAGAGGAAGAGGGAGAGAGAGAGAGTGAGGGAAAATTTCCATCACTAGTTCACACTCCAAACAGCCACAAATGCCTCGGCTGGTCCAGGCCAAAGTCAGCAGCCTAGACCTTGATCTGAATCTCCCACATGGGTGGCAGGGGGCCAAGTACTTGGGCTGTTTTCTGTTGCTTTCTCAGGTGCATTAGCAGGGAACTAAATTGGAAGTGGAGCAGCTAGGACTCAAATTGGTGCTCACATGGGATGCAGGCATTGTAGGCGGTGGCCTAACACACTGAGGTATAACACTGGCCATGCAAAGTTATTTCTTTACATATTTATATAAGGATTTTTTTTTGCCTGCTGACTAAAAGTATTAAACTTTATGAAAACTTTTCTCTTTCCAATTACCCCAAATTAGTGTTTTTGTACTTTCAAAACATATTTTTTGGTCCTTTCTATTCTTGCTCCTCTAAGTCTTCACTTCTTATGTGAGAAGCAAGAGTTTAGGGCTACCACCTTAATCAAGTCAAGTAACACAATACTACTGACACTACTATTGCTTCTCATAATAAGCATGACCATAATAATGATAACAATACTTAGTAACTGTGATGGGCTAGATTCCAAGAGCTTTAGATACGTGCAACACCGGTCCTCACATGAAGCCTATAAAAGAGGTCCTGTTATCATTCCTGACTTCCTATCAAGGATACTGAGGACCAGAGAGGTTAAAATTAAAACCTAGCAAATGGCAAATCTGCAATATGAACCATACACTCAGGTTCTTGAATCAATGCTTTCCATAATTACTGCCACCTCTCAAGGTTAAAGTCTCAAATGCAGTACATAATAACTGTGAATTGGATCTAATTATCCACATTATTATATATAAAATCTGCAATACCTGTAGTCTCAGATTTTTAAGGTCTTTCAATGTGTGGCTTTGAATTCTCATTTACAAATTTGATCTTGGAGTGGCTTCTTCAGCTTCCTTTTTTTTTTTTTTTCAGACTATAGTAAATAAGACTTTTGCCACTTATGGAAGCAAAGATTAGTTTCTTCTGCTTTTTATATTATAGAACAAGAATTAGGGAAATAGATGACATGTAAACATATCCAGTGTCTTGCTTCAACAGTTCCATTTATGAATATCCATTTACATTTTGTTTCATTTAATCCCTTCAGCAAACACATTTTGAATATTTCTTTTAAAGTCCTCACACAACAGTGACTCAACTTCTGTGGATTTCTCCCTTTAAAATACAGCAAATCTGCTGTGAATGCCTAGACTGAGAGGAGCATGAAGTCACAATAACTATCATTGTTTATTACTGCTACATGGAATCACATTGTGGACCACATTGTCTGAGAGACAATGATCTACCCAGCCAATATGTCATAGCGCTTCATCTATGCCAGCTCTGAAGGGTGCCCACCTTCCCATTTGCTCAACTTCACACTCATAGGCTTGGCCATTGTTCCTCATCCTGCAACCACTGAACCAAACTGGCTAAGGCAGCAGAAGTTTCCAGAATCTAACATGCACAGTAGCAGACAAACATATACAAAATTCTCCAATGGACACAATATTCTTGCAGAGAGAGTAGGAAAACTAACCTAAATTCTTCTTTTGTGCAAGATTATTTTATTTATTTTGAATTTTTAAATGTATATAAGGTGAGCAAATTTTATATATTTCATATATACAGATTCAGGAACAGATAGACACTTCCCATCCTCTCCTCCCTTTTGCCTATGCTCTCACCCTCCCTCCTCCTTCCTTTCTTATTTTTTCTTTTATTTTTATAATGACATACTTTTAGTTTATTATATAATTATAAGCTAACCCCTGCACTAAGTAAATAATTAAACAAATAGTAAGGAAAAAAACATTATTCCTCAACAATAGAGACAAGGGCTGTAAATAATTATCAAATCTCAAAATGTCCATTTCACTCATATACATTACATTTTTTGTATTCTTATTAGTTACCACAGATCAAGGAAAACATATGATATTTGTCTTTTTGGGACTGGCTTATTGTGCTAAGCATAACAGTTTCCAGTTGTATCAACTTTGTTGCAAAAGACAGGATTTCATTCTTTATGGCTGAGTAGTATTCCATAATGTATATATACCACATTTTCTTTATCTAGTCATTGATTGATGGACATCTGTGTTGATTCCATATCTTAGCTATTGTGAATTGATCTGCAATAAATATGGAGGCACATACAACTCTTTCATGTGCTGATTTCATTTCATTTGGGGAAATTCCCACTAGTGGAATGGTTGGGTCATATGGTAGACCCTAATACACTGTTGGTGGGAATGTAAATTAGTAAAGCCATTGTGGAAGACAGTGAGGAGATTCCTCAGAAATCTTAAAAATAGATGATTTTATTTTTGGAGTTCTATTGCTCTTCCATACCAGTGGAGTTTTTGTGGCATATCTGTGACCATCCCAGTAGGTTCCTTTGTATCTGAAGGCTCTTGAGTATCTAATACAAACTGGCCACAGTCTACAGCTCTATTCAAAAGGAAGGGAGACATTTTGGTTATGGAGTTACATAAAAAATTCTGAAATTGATTTCATTGTTCTCTTAATACTAGGGATAAGGATTTAGCCCTTATGTTTACACATTTAGGGGAAAAAAGCAAATAAAGGAAACTCTCTATAGCTCCATTCCAAGAGATTAGAGATCTCCTTTCTTAAGCCCAAGAGCAGCCAGCACCTCAGCTTTGCACTTTAGGTGGATTTCATTTGAGTTCTGTTTAGATTAGACATCCAAATCCCAGCCTTTATGATAAATTATGAAATAGTGTGAAGAGAGATAAATGATAGATGCACCCAAAAAGGAAGTGGACTTACATATCTGTCATACTTCTAACAGTGTGCAGGATATTGTCCTCAGTGATCACATGCAAGATATTGTTCTGTGTACTGATGTGTGTCACAAAGTGTCCCACCAGGAACTGCGGTTGTGTATGTGCTTGCACATTTGTGCACAGGTGTGTATGATTTTGCTACAGCAAGAGAATAGCCCAAGTCACTTTTTGGTTGTTGTGGTAAGAAGAAAAGATACAATCTCCCCGGACATGAGTGTAGCCACTCTTTGATAGGAGTGCTGGCAGTCCTTCTGTCTAAGGTTGGGCTAAAACCAGTCCTTTACATATATAGTTTTTAAAGGAAGTCTGTTTGATAAAGGGAAGTTGTCAGGGCTCTGGCTCTACAAAATAGTAGGTGCCTGAATGAGCCTTAACCTTATCCTCTGAGACCAACTCCCTGCTCCAAAGAAGCTGTGCAAAACAAGAAGAAACACCAGGGTCTACTTCATGCTGTCTTCTAGGCTTGCTCTAGAGGCTGGTTGTTACTCTGCTACCAGTAATTAGTATTGTCCAGGACATTCTCTTGTTTAGCAAGTTAGTGGCACTGATTTGTACAGAAAGCCTTTTGATTATAAACACACATATAATGTTGTATAAAAGATATAGTGAGTAAGCTTTAACTTAAAGTTTGATTTTGATAAATTGAACTTTCCCACTGTGCTTCAGATTATGAGGTGTCATCCTCAGGATCACCCCAAGAGTTTACCGTAGGCTATGGAAGGTGATACTCTCAACCCAAATCAAGAAACCAGATGCAGCAAGGTTCTTTCATGCTTCTGACTTCCATTTAGAGCAAAACTTGTTTTGATAATTCTTATAATATATGCTTCCTTCTAGACAATTAAAAAGTGATAATACTGTAGTTGGGGCTTTACTGCATTTTCATCTCTCTCTTTTTTTGAGAGGGAAATTTACTAAAGACAGAATGTCCTAGATGGATATTTGTATGTTTTGGATAATACCTTGTAACAAGCTGTAAGAGGTACAGTAAAATGAATTCCATGTAAGAATACAAAGGCAATGGGAAGAGTGAGGTGATCCATTTCAATCCAGGGAATATTCTGAAGCAATTCTTATAGAATATGACAGCTGTGGGTGGATGGGTAGGGGATAGGTAGATTCTCCTACAAGCAGTGAATGAGATCCTCTTGAGTGGCGGAACAGGAGGTATGTGCAGGAAGGTGGGTTAAAGAAGACAATTCAAATTCAAGAAACAAGTAATAAGCAGGAAGTCACAGGAAAAAAGAATCCTCTAAATATAATGAAACAAATTTTTTTTTTGCCTTGGGAATTTTAGAGCTTGAAATTAAAATTTCTGGTGTTTTTCTCCCTTACTTTAAGTAGTGTTAAATAACAGGAAATTCACTGTTGTAATACACCCTTAAGCCATTTAGATAGCTTATGCATAAACCATTGACTGTTTAAATCTCAGGGTTAGATTTTTATAGATATTTGGAGAGGGTTCTTAGTAGGTTACAGTCAAAACATTATATGTTTGAGTTTCCAATATTATTACAAATGTATTTCAAAACACAAACAGTACTGAGAAGTGGAAGAAGGAAAAAACAAGGAGAAACTGAGTGACAGAGAATTAGAGCCTGCTACCTGCCCGTCTCCATGAGCAAGGAGGAAAACAAATGGAGGGGAAGAAGAAACAAAGGAGAAGGAAAACTGAAAGGGCAAGGGGCGGGGGGAGAAGAGAAATAAAACAACATCAAGTTCATTTCTCTGTTTCTACAAACAGGGTTACAGCAGGGTGTAGATAAAACCCTGCAATTGGGCTATGTATGTGACTTTGGAAGGGTTAAGTGTTATACTGAACATCCCCAAGTTCTCAGTGGCTTCAAGCAGTGAAGATTAATTACTCTCTCACATCACAACCCCTGTGGGCTGGGAGGATCTCCTGCAAACAAGGCGCTCAGGGACTTTTCATCTTGTGGGGCTACCTTTGCTTACTGCAACAGAGAACAGCACAGTGAAGCTCCCACAAAGGTGATCCTGGAAGGGGTAAAAGTCAGCTCAGCCCATATCCCCAGAGTTCTAGGAAGCCTTCCCATCAACAGGCTGGACTAGTTCAGCTTTGTGTTCAGGAAATAGGAAGAGATTTGATGAGCATGTAGTCAGTTTCTGCCACAGTAAAGTCATTTCAGCTTAAGGAGAACAAAAGAGTGGCTCTACTTTCCATAGCAGCTGAAATTTCTTTTGTTTAACATTTTTAGCCCCATTTTTTTGATAAATGCCCATACTTAATGAATTGAGGTTAAGCATGGCTAAGAAGTCACTTTGATTTCTCCCCAGGCCTATTGCTGTGCAATTGTGTGCTGCCTGCCCCAGCCCTGTAAACCCCTTTTCCCTAAAATTTCTAGTGGGCCCCCACCCTATGTCACCACTCAAGGAAAGACTGGGAATATTCTCACAGTGACAGCATAAAATAGGTGAAGTATTTCTTTTCCTGTTCAGTTATTTCAGGTTATTCTGTATTCTGCACAATAAACAAATTATTTTTTCTGCTTACATTTTGTCATTATCTTGCCTTTTGATTTTGACACCTTACAAATGATTTCTCATCTTTACACAGGTATATAAATATGTTTTTGGGAAAATTTCATATTTTTTTTCTTTAAGTACTTTTCCTTAATTCCAAATCATTTAATAACACTAAAAGAAAACCAAATGTGATGCTTTGGTACTTCACATCAAAAGTTATACTTCTATATTCTTATAATTATGTAGGAGAGAAAAGAGAATGCATTTACCAGAGTAAATTTAGCTTTTGTATAAAAGAAATCTATGGTAGAACTATAATTATTATAATGGTGTAGTAAATATACAGATTGCAACATGCAGCTATTTTTCAGTATGGTTATTATAGTGTTGCTATTACTAGAACCAATTTACTATAGTTTTACTAGGCAAAATATTAGTTACTGTATTTTTTGTGTAATAACTATGGTTTGTTGTGGTTTTATGACAAAACTAGAATGCTATTATAACAAATTTTATTATGTTGTACTTATAAGTGGTAGAGAGGGATTTTCAGCTTGTTTTCTATTGTGACTTTGCACTTACAGTGTGGTCTACTGTGTGTTACTTGAGCTTTCTTCATATTTGTTTTCCATTGTTAAAAAGGAAATCACCATTTTAAAAAAAGGCCTATTAAAAATGAAAAGTTCAGTCCTAATTAATTGAATTTAGATTCACTTCACAGATTAGTTGAATTGAAGTATTAGCCATCTTCTATTGAGTATATGTCAGGATACTTTCCTTTAGTATCAGTAAACCAAGTATTCATAATAAAGAATATGTCTTTTGGGGAGTAAGTTTCCAATAGATCAATTCTGAGGAACAAATATTCAAACCATAAAATTCTCTGAGATTTGAGACCATTACAGGAACAGAATTGAAGAGAAGAGAGGGAAAGAAATCAAAGTATCAGCTATATTACCAAAATTTTTAATGGAGAAGTGGTTTTTTTTCATGGCCAAAGCCATATAATATTCATAATTGAAAACAAAACAAAGCAATACAAAACAAAACTCTTCATTCACCAGCCCTGGTCTCTGACAGAGCTGTACAGATTCCCTGGCAAGTCAGGTATTTCCAAATCCAGTAGGTAGATGCATAAGAACATCTAGGAGATAGTCTGTTCTACACAGGTTCAGGACCTGTGCCAGGAATGCTTAGGTACTTATTTCAAATTAATGAATTAAGGAAAAGAGGAATTAAGTAAAAAAGGGTATTTCAGGAAGGACTAAGAAAGGGACAATCCATTTGAAAAAAATCTATGGAAAGAAAAATATTTTTAGAGTCAGACTAAGGTTTGAATTCTCTACCTTTGCCCCTACTAGCTGTGTGATCCTCGCCATGCTACTCAACACTACTTATTTTCTTTTATTATGTGAGGTTAAAAGTGTTGGTTTCCTTACAAAGTACAAATGTAGCTTTGCAAATGAGACTTTCCATTTTTCCATCCTTGGTATCCAAGAAGGTTGCACTTCACAGATCATGGGACTTCATTCTGACCAAATAAATATTGGCATAAATCAAGATTCCCATTTAAATGTTTGTCCTGTCCGGCACACTTTTCTACATTCTTTATTTCCGTGTGCCTCAACCAGATTCAAAGAATCAAACAAAGGAACTGGAATTTCCACAAAAAGAGATGACAGAACTATGAGAATCTGAAAACACGGGTCCCTGAGTGCTTCAGTGTGATGTGACTTCCTTAACCCTGCCACGTTGATGTGTATAGGACCACGATGTGAGCGAGAAAAAATTATGGATCACATTAAACTCACTAAGGTTTTTGAGCTACTGACCACAAACTGCATATCTTGATCGTGGAGATAAAATGCAGCAACCATCAGAAAATTTTGAGTACAGTCATACTTAGCCTTTAGAAGGGCTACATGTGGTTTGATTTCTTCCAAGTCTTTGCTACCAAATAGTGTATCAACTTAGCACCAATTAGTAAGAAAAGGCAAAACATAACAAATGAGGACAGAGAAGAAGGACACTCTTTATCAAGATATTTTATTTGTTTGCCTCAGACAAGCAATGAATAAATAAGAATCATCTAGGCAGTGACTAAAAATTAATAGCAACAATAACGAAGCTTCTAATTCAACACTTTCAACCATGGTACTTTCAAGTAAAACTAATTGTTTGCTAGTTATAACATGTTTTAGGCTTGTTCTAGAAACAACCAAAAATTTTTTTGACTTTTTTTTAACTTTTATTTAATGAATATAAATTTCCAAAGTACAGAATATGGATTACAATGGCTTCCCCCCCATAATGTCCCTCCAACCCGCAACCCTCCCCTTATATACTCCCTCTCCCCTTCCATTCACATCAAGATTCATTTTTGATTCTCTTCATATACAGAAGATCAGTTTAGCATACATTAAGTAAAGATTTCAACAGTTTGCTCCCACACAGAAACATAAAGTGAAAAATACTGTTTGAGTACTAGTTATAGCATTAAATCTCAAAGTACAGCACACTAAGGACAAAGATCCTACATGAGGAGTAAGTGCACAGTGACTCCTGTTGTTGACTTAACAAATTGACACTCTTGTTTATGGCCTCAGTAATCACCCTAGGCTCTTGTCATGAGCTGCCAAGGCTATGGAAGCCCCCTGAGTTCACTGACTCTGATCATATTTAGACAAGTTGGATTATTATTAAAACACTTAGAATTATGGAGTAGAATTATCTGCCTTGGGGCCAGCGCTGTGGCGTTGACGGTAAAGCCGCCACCTGCAGTGCTGGCATCCCATATGGGCACCAGTTCAAGTCCTGGCAGCTCTACTTCCAACCCAGCTCTCTGCTATGCCCTAGGAAATCAGTAGAAGACAACCCAAGTCCTTGGGCCCCTGCATCTGCATGGGAAGGCACAGAGAAATCTCCAGCCATTGCGGCCAACTGGGGAGTGAACCAGTGGATGGAAGACCTCTCTCTCTCTCTCTCTGGCCCTCCTTCTCTGTGTGTAACTCAGAGTTTCAGAGAACAGTCTTCAGATTTCTAGTTAACAGGCTGGTAGTCCACAATGCTATTGAAAACAATCAGGGAAACTAAGAAATGAAGCCAAGAAATTGGAAGGGGTAGACAAAAATCCTACTTACTATCCATGCTATGTCTTGTGTAGTTAGAGATTAACAATAGCAATGGAAATAAGAGTCAAGAATTTAGAAAAGAGATTGAGGATGTAGATTTGGGAACCAAGAATAGTGTCCATAGAAGCATACTTCATGTGGCTGCTAAGTGCTTGAAAGGGAGTTAGTCCATTTCAAAAGTAAGATGTTCTGTAAGGATAATTTACAACCTGGATTTTGAAGATTAACATGAAAAATCTCAATCTTTATTATATTTATTAAGTTGAAATAAAAATATGTCACCTATATTGGGCTAAACAAAATCCATTATTAATATGTTTCATTTGTTGTTAGAGTTTTTAACTATGGCCATTAGACAATTTAAAGTTACATATTTGGATCACATTATATTTCTATTGGAAACTGTTGTGCTACTATTTAGATAGGAAAAACAATTGATGATTTTCAACTCTGTTTACACATTTCACTAATTATTTTAAGTATTCTATGTATCATATAAAAATCCTGAAAGTACATTTTAAGTTAATTAATAACCATAAAAACATAATGCAAAACTTACTTCACAGTATAAAATTGTATATTTTGTCACTCTGTAGAGAAGGTGAGTTCTTTGCTGCCCTGCAGGTTTCTACAGTGAAAAGATCAGATTTTAGCCATTACACACATTTTAATCAAGCACAAGACTCTTGTGTATGTGTAGGTACCCATATACATACAGGTATGTGTGTGTGGATGTGCACACAGATATGAAATCTACTATTCTTTTCTTACTTTCTATGAAATGTTGTGTCTTGATTCCCCAAACTTGCATGTCTTCTTTTTTAGAATAATGAAAAATGTTCCTGCAGAAAAATTTTCTTGCCCTTTTCCAAAAGTGGAATGAGAATGTAATAGATCCAGCATTACATGGGAATTTCAAATTTTACACAAAATGGAATTAAAATATGAATGTAAACTATTTCTTTGTATAAACTCCATCAAATTCTAGACACTTGTAAATGATGACATTAGTTTTGGACGTGCCTAAAGACGGTCCTGTGAATTTAACCATATCAATACATTCTTTTTTATATTATTAACTGAAGGAAAATATGTGCCCTTAGCAGATTTTTGAAAATTAGAAAACAAAAAAGAAGCCAGAAGGACCAAGTTTAGATTTTAAGCGTATGTCTAGTGATTGCACATCAGAATACTGTCAGAATTGGCTTTGTTTGATGAAGGGAATGAGCTGGAGTATTGTAGTAAAGAAAGGATCAGGATTTGCTCTGAGGAGTAGCAAGTAAAGCTGCCTCCTGTGATGCCAGCATCCCATATGGGTGCTGGTTTATTTCCCAAATGCTCCACTTTCAATCCAGCTCTTTGCTAATAGCTTGAGAAAAGCAGCAGCAGATGTCCCAAGTGCTTGGGCCCCTGCCACCCTTGCAGGAGACCCAGAAGAAACTCCTGGCTCTTGGATTCATCTTGGCCAAGCCCCAGCAACTGCAGTCATCTGGGGAATGAAGCAGCAAGTAGAAGTGCGCTCTCTCTCTCTCTCTCTCCATCTCTCACTCGCTCTCTTGCTCTCTCTCTCTGTTTCATCTTTGACTTCCAAATAATTATAGAAATCTTTTAGAAGGAAAACAAACTCTATGTATGAGGATTCCTAGGCACTTTTCTTTTAATGTTTTTTGCTAACTTTCTCAAAACACTCTCCTAATAAACAGATTTTATCATACTCTGGCCATCCAGAAAGTTAACAAGCAAAATTCCTTGAGCTCCTCAGGAAACTGTTGCCACGTTTGTTCTTGACTGGTCCACTTTCATCTTGCCTGAGCCAAGTCTACCACTTGGTAGCCACTGCCTTGATTGTGCTCTATCTTCAGGGTCATATGGAGAAATCCATGCTTTATCTCTTCCTCCAAATTTTGGGAGAAATGCTTCAGGATCTTAAGCCTCACTAACTAAAATTTCCATTGAAAGCTCTACTTTTGTCTGTAGCTAATCTGGGTGCAACAGTTTTGGCACCCTTTGAGAAGAAATTATGCTTTAATTTTTCGGTCCAAACTGTAGATGCTGAGCCACTTGAGATGTTTATGATGTTGGCCATTGGGTCTGCTGTTAACTTTTGGCCCTCTTCAATTAGGGCACAAGTAAGATTAATTATTTTCCTTAGAAATTGATGTGGATGGTTTGATGTACAGGTTTCTTTTTTTTTTTTTTTTTTTGACAGGCAGAGTGGACAGTGAGAGAGAGAGACAGAGAGAAAGGTCTTCCTTTGCCGTTGGTTCACCCTCCAATGGCCGGTGCGGCCGGCGCACTGCGGCCGGCTCACTGCGCTGATCTGATGGCAGGAGCCAGGTGCTTCTCCTGGTCTCCCATGGGGTGCAGGGCCCAAGGACTTGGGCCATCCTCCACTGCACTCCCTGGCCACAGCAGAGAGCTGGCCTGGAAGAGGGGCAACCGGGACAGAATCCGGCGCCCTGACCGGGACTAGAACCCGGTGTGCAGGCGCTGCAAGGCGGAGGATTAGCCTAGTGAGCCACGGCGCCAGCCCAGGTTTCATCTTCAACATTGTGTCTTCCCTTCTTAAAATGAGTTATCAATTTGTAAACCATTGGCTGGGAGGGGGCATTGTCCTCATAAACTTTACATAAACCACAACAATTTCACTATTCTCCCACCTAAGCTTCTCTATAGATACTAAACTTGTTCTAGCACGAATTTTAGTAGATTTCATGTTGCTGTAGTATAGGCTCTTTTGAGTTGATATTATCTTTTTACTGCCTCAAACTAGGTCCTGTTCAGATAAGTTACAACAAATTAGGATAAGCTCATTTTGATGTCAACAATTTTTTAAATACATGCATATTGGCCAGCACCACGGCTCACTAGGCTAATCCTCTGCCTGTGGCGCCAGCACCCTGGGTTCTATTCCTGGCTGGCACTCCATATTCTGTCCCGGTTGCTCCTCTTCCAGTCCAGCTCTCTGCTGTGGCCCGGGAGTGCAGTGGAGGATGGCCCAGGTCCTTGGGCCCTGAACCCGCATGGGAGACCAGGAGGAAGCACCTGGCTCCTGGATTTGGATCAGCGCAGCACTGGCTGCAATGCGCCGGCCTTGGCGGCCATTTCGGGGGTGAACCAACGGAAAAAGGAAAACCTTTCTCTCTGTCTCTCTCTCTCTCACTGTCTAACTCTGCCTGTCAAAAAAAAAAAAAAAAAAGATAAAGAAAAAGATATACATGCATATTTTTCATAGTACACATTTTGAAATACATGCATTATTTCATAGTACACATTTTCCATTAACATTTCAAATTACTTGTATTATAGAGTAATAGTTGATCATTTAAAAACATGAACAATAAATTATGTAGCATTGGCAGCAAATAATAGAAGTATGGTTATTACTTAGTTTATTGCTTCTACCCCACTCTTTACTGCTTTTCATCAGAAAAAAATTAGATCATATGCTATAACATAGATAAAATTCTTTCATCTTATATAAATTTTCTAAGTTTTCCTTTCAGATTGAATGTACAGCAAGAATAAAATTCATTTCATCTCATATAACTTTTCTCCCTTTTCAGTCTAGGTTCCCTTGGCAAAAGCCTTTGTATCATTGTATTGCCAATATTGCCTTATGTTGGATTATTTTTGTTCTGTCTCAAATAGCATACAGAAACTCAGTAAAGGATAAATGAAAAGCTGCCTTATATACTCCATATTAGAAGAATAATTCTGATCTAATTTCTTTGTTTAAAAAGAAAAAACTAACACACATGCACTCTTTCTAATTAGAAACTTGTACATTTTCTGTATCTTTGACAGGGTGAAGTTATATTTGTAAAATACAAAATCACTGGAAGATGTTCAGTAATGATTTTTTTTGCAGCAGGAGATGAAATATCACTTTATTAATAAACAATAATCAAAGAACCCGGTGTTAGACATGCTTCACAGCATGTGCAGTCACCATTTGGGATGCCTGCATCGTGTCTTGTTTGAGTCCTGGCCACACTGCTTCTAATCTAGCTTCTTGTTAATGCATCCTGGGAAGCAGGAAGTGATGGCTTATGAACCTGGGACCCCGCCATCTGTGTTGAAGACCTAGAATGAGTTCTGTGCTCCTGGCTTCCATCTGCCAAGCCATGTCTGTTGTGAGCATTTGGAGAGTCAACCAGTAGATGGAAAACTTCTCTCCATTTGCCTGTTTCTAGTTCAGGAAGCTAGAAAGTCCAGTATCAGGGTGCCAGAATGGTTGGTTTCCAGTGAGGATTCTCTTCCTGACTTAAAGATGGCTACCTTCTTGCCATGAACTCCTTTGCCTTTTTTTCCTCAGTGTGCATGTCAGAAATGATGTGTGTGTTTGCTTGGGTGGAGGGTGTGTGTGCTGGGGGCAGCAAAGTAGAGGAATAAGAGAGACGGAGGGGAACAGAGAGAAGAGCTCAATGATGATTTAACATTTGCAATAACAGGTTTGATTTTGATATATTTAAGTAAAACCTAATCAAAAATATAATCATTAAAAACACTTGCCCTATGGGATATTACTATTGAAGTGGTAATGTAGTAGAGATGTCAAAATCCAGTATTCAATGTGCTTATCTCTGAAATATTAGTTATACATCTGTAACTGACATTATGGATTGTTGAAAAAAGTAAAAATATTGTTTGTCTACTATATACATACTAGTGAATTTTTATTTTAGTGAAAAACCATCTGTGACTTTTTTGTTTATTTCTTAATTTAAACACACATTGGCTATGAAAATACTTAGCAAAAGTATATCACAATTTTGGCTTCTTCCCTAAATTTGAGAGGTTGATAAAGTGGAAGATGAGTTCAATTTAGATTTTGAGGAAGAAATCAAACAGGTATGGTTGTACTATGACCAAGATGTGTACTGGGAGCCTTATTAAGAGGCCACAGATCACCTAAGCAATAAAACATCAATAGTATTTTATTGCTCCAGTCTTGATCAAATAAAAACAATGATCTAGTTTTTATTTACTTGTATTAACACACCCTGAAAACTCAACTCCTCCATAATCTTAACTAACGTATTTTTCAATTTTTAATCACAACAACCAAATACCTAAAAGAAGCTACTTAAAAAGTAGCTTTGGTTGGGGCTGGCACTGTGGCGTAGTGGGTAAAGCCGCTGCTGGCAGTGCCGGCGTCCCATATGGAAGCCAATTCAAGTCCCAGTCGCTCCACTTCTGATCCAGCTCTCTGCTATGGCCTGGGAAAGCAGTAGAAGGTGGCCCAAGTCCTTAGGCCCCTGCATCCATTTGGGAGACCCAGAGGAAGCTCTTGGCTCCTGGCTTTAGATAGGCACAGCTCCAGCCATTGTGGCCAATTGGGGAGTGAACCAGCAGATGGAAGACTTCTCTCTGCCTCTCCTTCTCTCTGTGTGTAATTCTGACTTTCAAATAAATAAATACATTTTTTTTTTTTTTTTTTTTTTTTTTTTTTTTTTTTTTTTGACAGGCAGAGTGGACAGTGAGAGAGAGACAGAGAGAGAAAGGTCTTCCTTTTTGCCGTTGGTTCACCCTCCAATGGCCGCCGCTGCAGCCGGCGCACCGCACTGATCCTGGCAGGAGCCAGGAGCCAGGTGCTTTTTCCTGGTCTCCCATGGGGTGCAGGGCCCAAGCACCTGGGCCATCCTCCACTGCACTCCCTGGCCATAGCAGAGAGCTGGCCTGGAAGAGGGGCGACCGGGACAGAATCCGGCGCCCCAACCGGGACTAGAACCCGGTGTGCCGGCGCCGCAAGGTGGAGGATTAGCCTATTGAGCCACGGCGCCGGCTCATCTTTTTTTTTAAAGTAGCTTTGCTTGGGAGATTTGGAGGTTCACAGTCCAAGATCAGGATGCCCCATTGGTCTTACATCTGATGAGGATGATGGTTGGTGGAACACGTACAGAAGCTGAACCCAGGCTGAACTCAGTTTTTTTTAACTTTTTTTAATGAATATAAATTTCCAAATGAACTCAGTTTCATAACCAACACTCTATGTGAGAACTACCTTTTGAGAGCACATCCTCAGTGATTTAAGGATCTCTCACTTATCCCCCAGACAGAATAATTAGATCAAGATTCCAACCCTTAGTTCATTAACTATTAACATTAATATAAGGCTTTGGAACCAAGGTTTTAACACACAAGTCTTTGGACACCCAAATCAGAATCCAAACCATAACAACTGATTTGTATCAAATACAGTCATTCAATAAATCTATAACTTCAAACCTTTAAAAATAAAACAACACTGAAAAAAAAACAAAGCAAAATGAAAATCCAGTAATCTAACCTTATGTGATGAATACTGAGCTCAATTCTATTATTATAAAAAGTGTTCAAGGAAGACAACTCTAAAATTTCAGCTCTCTGGGTTTGTCATAAGTTGTTACAAAAACCTTCTATTCTAATATAAATTTTTTTAGCTCAATGTAATTAAATTTCACCACTGAAATGCAGAAAACATTTAGCATAGTACTATATTTGTAAAAGGGCCATTTTAAGAGAAGAATAAATTTGCATACCTTTACTCATGAAGTGAGTCAAGATTGTGATATTTTTCTATTATTCCTTTTTAAGTCTCCATTTTACTATGTTATTCTATGGTCATTGGTTACCTTCTTAATATATCCACACTTTTGAAGCAGCCTGATAGTAATAAAGAGATTTACTATTATTTTTCTGGACTTTTTAAGTCCCTTACTTTCATAAAGATGTCTGAATAAACTGAATTTCAGCAAGATACCTCTACTCTTAAAGGTTAATCAGTGGAACCTCAGTTGAAGATTTTCTTCACATTGCTGTTTAAATAGTTTGTAAAGCTAACCTGTGCATTTTTTGTCTTTTTAATTTTATTTTTTATTTTAATTTTTAGTTTTTAGCAGATTCAATGTGGTCTATAGATACAAGTCTAAGAACATAATGACATCCCCTTCCATATCTTAGCTATTGTGAATTGAGCAGCAATAAACACAGGGGTACAGATAACTCTTTGATATACTGATCCTATTTCCTTTAGGTAAATTCCAAGGAATGGGACAGTTGGGTCAAATGGTAGACTATTTTGAGATTTGTGAGGAAACTCCATACTGTCTTTCACAATGGCTGTACTAGTTTGTATTCCCACCAACAGTAGATTAGGGTACTTTTTCTGGACATTCTCATCAACATTTTTTTTTTTTTAATTCTGTAAGACTGCCATCCTAACTGGGGTGAAGAGAAATTTGTTGTGGTTTTTATTTGCATTTCCCTGATGGCTAGTGATTCTGAGCATTTTTTCATATGTCTGTTGGCCATTTGAATTTCCTTTTTTTGAAAAATGCCTGTTCCAGTCTTTTGCCCATTTCTTAATTGAAATATTTGTTTCATTGTTGTTGGGTTTCTGGATATTAATCCTTTATCAGTTGCATAGCTTGCAAATATTTTTCCCATTCTGTCAGTCAGTTGCCTCTTTACTTTGTTGAAACTCTGTGTTTTTAATCCTGTGTTTTCTGAATTAATTTCATGTGAGAAAATTGCCTCAAGACGTAATACACTTGTACTACTGACAAAACTTAGAAAAATATTCCTCTAATCCTCTCAAGGTAGTTAAAAATTCATTCAGAGCATATTGTACATTGAGATAGTATAATTTTTTCAAAGTTTGTTGTTAAAGAAAATGTTACACAAGACCCTGTGGATTTGTGTATGTCAAAATAAAAACATACAAGGATCAGTGTTGTTGTGTACCAGGTTAAGCAGTCGCCTGTCTCTGCTGCTTTGCTTCAGATCCAGCTCCTCTTTAACATGCCTGAGAAAGCTATTGAAGACAGCCTGAGTATTTGGGCCACACCACTTTTGTGGGAAACCTAGATGAAATTCCTGGCTTCTGGCTTGGATCTGGCCCATCTATGGCCATTGTGGCCTTTTGGGGAGTGAATCAGCAGATTCAATATCTCTGTATCTCGCTCTCTGTAACTCCGCCTTTAAATGAATGAATGAATAAATAAATAAATATTTTTAAAGTAAAAATATGCAAAAGTCTTCATAATTCTTTACATTAAAATTTGCAAAAATTCTTTACTTTTTGGTGGTCCCTGAGAAAGTGCCTTCAGGACAGATGAATGTCCAGGGTAAAATTGGCTTCATGGTAGATGTTATATGGATCTCAAGCTTGGCATTTCTTTATCCTTTATTGCAAATTTTGGGCATATGTATGCTACAACCTGGTCCACAATATTCCTCCTTTCTTATTCTTATTCTTGGAAAGTATTTCTCTTCCTTTCATGTTACCCATGTTATAACAACTAATACAAGAAAAGTTACTTGGAGAAATCTGTTACGACTTCTCCAAGAGAATATGATCATTAATTTAGGCCAATGGTGCCATGATCCACAAGGATCATTACAGCAAGAGATACTTAAAGCAAAGTTGGGTTTCCCATAAATGCTCCTAAGTTGATAAGTTTAGTAGTAGATATGATAATATCATGATATTATTATCATTTACTCCCATGGTAAATAGTAGATATAGTATAAGCATATCAAAATTCATATGTTCCAATGGCATTCTTAATATTAACTCACCAAACAAATCCTTCCATTATTTTTATTTGTCTGAGTACAGGGTAATCCGTTGCTCAAAGTCAGAAACAGGGCTGGTTTATCATTTCTTCTTATGAGGGAATCTTCTTGTTTCAATCTACAGCATCTATTTCAAATATGATCATTACTTTCTAATTCTATTGCAATTGCTCTTGTTCAAGCTGCCTTTATCATTTACTTGGACTCTTTCTATACTACACGGGCTTTATATTGAAACCAAAAGTTACTGTCCGTGAGTAAGGTCAAGCTTGAAAGAGATCTTATGTCACAGGGACCAAATACCAGCTATGAGCTTCCTCAGACACTGATTTATTAAATGATCTAATATTTTTAATATTCCTGGCCATCTGTTCTAAATAAAATGAATAATTCTGCCACATAATAAAATAACTCCAGGCTTAAATTATTTCTATTACTTTTCATACGTGATGGTTGACAATCAAAAATAACCAGGCAAATGAAAAAACGAAACAAGTTTATAAAAATTTAAAATAAAAAGAAATAACAGAAAAAGATACATGGTAGACTCTAGTAATGGTATTATATAACAAATATTTTAAACTAAAATGTTAAATATGATTTTAGAAATAAAAATTCTTTGAAAGGTTTATATGAAACAGAAAATAATTTTAACTGCCAATGTCCTTAATCAAAATTAAGAATTCAATGGTTGATAATAAATGCTAAAGAAACATAGCTGAAAAAAGAATTAATAAACTAGAAGATGGGGAGAAAAAGTAGTTGCAATGAAACAGATAAACGAATAAAAACATGTGACAAGACAATGAAAAAGAAATATAGTATACAGAACAGATATTTATATATATATGCAACTAAAGTCTCTGTACAGAGGTGATATTTAATTAATTATGACACAGGATTTTCTATAGCTGAGACAAAAGAACAAATCACAAAATCAAGAAGCACCATGAATCATACTAATCTAAGCTAGATCAATGCAAAGGAATAACAACCGGGTGCATAATGGAAGAATTGCTGCTAGACAAATACAAAGACAGACGAGTATCATAAAATATCGAGATAAAAAGATAAACTATTTTGAGTACAGCCACGATCTGGCAAGTTGCCCATTTTTCATCATAAAATACAAAACTACATAGACAAAAGAAGACTGTCTTAGATATATTGGAAGATAGTATTGCAGAATCAAATTCCAAACACAATGCACATGACCTTAGAAAATAAAGGTGATATAAAAACCTTTTAAAATGAAGAAAAGCTGTAAGATTTTGTTACCAAGAGGTGTAATCTTAAGAAAACCTCATATTAAAGGAAAATAAGGAAGGTAAATATTTGTAGATAAAGAGAGAAAGAAGGCCAAAGAGAACATTGCTAGGACAATATAAATGAATATTGATAATATGAAATAATTAAATATCTTAAAACTCCAATGATAAAAAAGATTCATTGGAAATATATAATAGCTTAAAATATGACTTCAAGTTTTATATAGTGTAAACTAACATTGCTCCAAAAAAGAAATAAACTCATTGGCAGTCATTGAAAAGTTTTAATATATTTCTCTTTGTAACTAACATGATAATCACACAAAATGTTAATAAAAATATTGATTTAATAATATGACTAACAAAATTTACCTAAATGACATACATAGAATATGATACTCAAAAACTGAAGAATTCATATTTTCCCAAGTGTGAATAAAGCTTTTACAAAAATTAACCATATGCTGCATCATAGAAAAAATAACAAATTTCTAAGAACTGAAATTATAATTAATGTGCTCTTTGATCACAGAGAAATTAAAAAAACAATAAGGCAACTAGAAAATATGCTTGGAAATTTTAAACAGATATTGCTAATGAATTTAAAGAGAGAATAGAATGGAAATTTTTCTAAAAGGTTTGGAGTTACATCCAAATTTATGGGAAGCAGGTAAAATCTTAAATTTTAGTATATGTGATACTGAAGCGAGCACTAATCTTAAATTTGTCAATTAGAAAGAAGAAAGGTTAAAACCCATAATAGAAGCATAATTAATGATGATATATGAAAGATTCCCCTTGAGATCAAACCCAAAGAAAACATGACTCTTATCATCTTTCTTTTTAACATGAAGGTTTTAGAAAGTTTGAAGAGGCAAGAAAATATATAACAGAACACCAGTTAGAAATAAAGATACATTTTTAAAAAAGAAACAAAAAATAAAACTCATTATTCTGAAACAAACTCACTGTATATGTAGACAATTTTTAAAGTTACAAATAAAGTATTAGACTTAGTGACTTTACCAGGGTTTCAGTGAGTAATCAGAAAATAATTTTTGAAAAATTATGCAATTTTTTTACAATTTACAGAGCATCAGAATTTGTCAGATTCAAAAAAAACCATCTAACACAAATGTTGAAGGTGCTCTGCACAGAAAATTTTTAAACTTTAGTGAAAGAAAGTAATGAAGTCTAGAATGGCAGATGTCCTAAACAGCACTCTGGCCTCAGAATCAGCCCTTAAGCCATTTGGATCTGGCTGAAGAGCCCATGAAAGTATTTTAGGCATGGAAAGCCAAGACACTCTGGAAAAAAAAAGCCTAAATGAAATATGTCTGCAAGTGGGATCCCATTGGAAATGAAATATGTCTGGGAATGGGATCCCAGAGGAAAGAACAGGCCATCAAATAAGGAGGTACCTTTCTCTGAAGGGAGGAGAGAACTTCCACTTCAACTATGACCTTGACTATGACCTTGTCTAAATAAGATCGAAGTCAGCGAATTCAAGAGGCTTCCATAGCCTTGTAGCCTTGGCAACTCATGACAAGAGCCTAGGGTGATTACTGACACCAAAAACAAGAGTGTCAAATTGTTAAGTCAACAACAGGAGTCACTGTGCACTTACTCCTCATGTAGGATCTCTGTTCTTAATGTGTTGTACAATGTGAATTAATGCTATAACTAGTACTCAAAGAGTATTTTACACTTTGTGTTTCTGTGTGGGTGCAAGCTGTTGATATCTTTACTTAATATATACTAAACTGATCTTCTGTATATAAAGAGAATTGAAAATGAATCTTGATGTGAATGGAATGGGAGCAGGAGCAGGAGATGGGAGGGCTGTGGGTGGGAGGGAAGTTATGGGAGGAAAAGCCATTGTAAACCATAAGCTGTACTTTGGAAATTTATATTTATTAAATAAAAGTTAAAAAAAAAGAAAGTAATGAAGTCATAAATAAACAGAAGGGCATATAATGTTACAAATTAGGAGCCTCGATATTAAAAATAGGGATATTTTAGATTGATCCATAAATTCTATGTAATTCTGATAAAAATGGCATGATATTATTTGTGTTTGTGTGCATGCACCCTCACATGCATGCAAGTGAGTCTGTGAATTGACAATCTATTCCAACATTTATACTGAAGTACAGTGGTCAAGAATATTTGAAACACTTGAAAAAGAAAATCAGGGTTCATAATCATACTCTACTAGATATCAAGACATTCTGTAAAGTCACAGGATTTAAAACACTAAACATAAAGAAAAAGGTTTAGGAATTTGTTTTAAATTAATCTATTCATGATAAGACATCTATAAGAAGGTGAAAATTGTTGTTCATAGCGACAGAAAATATTGACAACATATGCAACTAAAATATATAAAGAATTTTTCTTCAATCCAATCATAAATAATTCAGATCACTGAATAAAAAGGAAAATGTCCAAAAACTTGATCAGGTACTTCAATAAAGAGAAGTAAACAATAAGTGATATTGCAACATCTTTCACATCACGCTCTTATGCTATATGTCAATTGAAAAAGCAAACACTTGATATATGCAACAACATGATAAAACTAATAAACATAATCTGAGTGACATAAATGAATGGCAACAATTGCATTTTTAATGATACTGTCTGCACAAAGTTTATGGTTGCCAATACTAATGGGTGGTGTTAGAGGTCAGGATGGCAGTTATCCTTGGTGATGAAAAGGAGAGTGAGGACTGAAATGTCTGAGGAAGGACTTGTTGGCACAGGTAATCTTCCAATGTTCAATTTAAAATGATTTGTTTACTTATTTGAAGGAGAGAGTGACAGAGGGAGAAGGAGAGATCTTCTCTCTACTGGTTCAATCCTCAACTGGCTGCAACCATCCTAGCCTGGAGCCTGGGAATTCATGTTGGTCTTCTTTGTGAGTGGCAGGGGCCCAAGCGTTAGAGCTGGAGAAGCCAGGAATTGAACTCATACTCTGACACAGGATACTGCCCTGTAAATCACAGCCTAATACACTGCACCACAATCCTGGTCCCAGTATTCCAGTTCTACATCTTCACCTTGGCTTCAGAGGTATTTGCTTTGGAAGAATTCACTAAGCTATGCACTTATGCTTGGTGCATGGTTCTGTATGCATTATATTTCAGTGAAAACATTGTAAAAGCAGCTTTGTTTGTACTGTCTCACTCTCACAATGCAGTATATTATCTCCCTCCTTAACTTCACTGCCAAATGTCTGGAAAGAATAATCTATGTTTGATGTCTCTCTCTTTTCTATAACCCCACTCATTCTCAGTCCATTACCATCTGGCTTCTGCCCTACCACACTGAAAGTGCTTTCACCAAAGTCGCCAATGACCTCCTAATTGCCAATTGTCTATTTTCAGTTCTCCTTCCACTTGACCTCCTCATGCCATATGACACTACTCACCACCTCTTGTTTGTAATCCGCACTTCCCTTGACCTCTAACTCGTTCTTCTTCTTTCTGGACCATTTCAATTAAGTCTTTTTCCTCCCTTGCCTGGCCCTCGAATGTGTTTTCTGGTTACATTCATTGAATTTGCTCCAAAGTCAGAATTACAAATGAGCTGGAGATAGATTTTCTGTACTTCTAAGATTTATTTTTTAATTGTGAATGATTTGCATTGAAATAAAATGAAAGGATTTTGATAAGAATCTAAGTATCTGGTTACATCTCTTTAAGGAGGCAGCAATCTGCCAGACTCAAACTGTAGTAGGTTTTTACCCCAACACAGGACCTACCCTTAACTCTACATTTTCACAGCTTGCTTGGATCTTTTAAGCAATTACATTTCTCATCATTATTACATGTATGTCTTTACAAGGGAGCTTTTCCCTGCATATATGTATTGAAATGTTGCAATATACCCTTTAAAATGTACAAGTGTTACAGGATAATCCAACATTTAAAAATAAATTTTAAAAAGTTAACCATCTGAGGAACTGGCCCAAATTCTTGAATCCCACCACTGGGAAAGTGATGTAATTAATTAAGTAAGAAATTAAGTAGAGTCCAGAACAAAGATTTTAAATAAATTCAAGATGATTATGAGTCAGGTTATCCATAGAAGATTTCTTTGACTTACAGCTCTTTTTTTAAATTTTTTTTATTATTTTTGGACAGGCAGAGTGGACAGTGAGAGAGAGAGAGACAGAGAGAAAGGTCTTCCTTTGCCGTTGGTTCACCCTCCAATGGCCTCCGCGCTGATCCGAAGGCAGGAGCCAGGTGCTTCTCCTGGTCTCCCATGGGGTGCAGGGTCCAAGGACTTAGGCCATCCTCCACTGCACTCCCTGGCCACAGCAGAGAGCTGGCCTGGAAGAGGGGCAACCGGGACAGAATCCGGCGCCCCGATCGGGACTAGAACCCGGTGTGCTGGCGCCACAAGGCGGAGGATTAGCCTAGTGAGCCAGGGCGCTTGCTGACTTACAACTTCATCAAGAGCCCTTGTTTTCAAATATCTAACTCATAGCTGATTCAGAGGTAAAATAAGACAATGTAATAAATATACTTAATCATCCCATTTTAGCTTAGAAATGTGCTGATTTCTGTGAAAGTGCAATCTTTGGTGTTAGCTATCACCTTTTAGTAAGACATTGTCTTACTAAACAGGAAAGATGTTGAGCAGTTTATAGGGTCAGCTTGAGAGAGAGAAAGTTTGGGAAGAGAATGTGATGAAAGGGCTTGCAGTATCATATTGAGGTACATGAAGGAGGTAGCATTTTTGAAATAAATCTGGCATTAGCAGAGAGGATGTAGGTAAAAGTACTGTCTCTGTGTTGATTATAATGTGTCATATTTATAATGGAACCATATATTGTGACGATAAAATGATATTCAACCAACTCCAGAGTCTGAAAATAGTCTTGGTTCATTTAGTGAACCCTTTAGTTTGGGAATTATAGTTTGCATCTTCAGTCTACTTAACTATGATATCCAACAGCAATATGCATATGATGATATTTTTTCTGTAGTGATTGAACAGGATCTCTGATCCAACATTAGGAGTTTTCTGGAGGATTTGGATAGGAAAAAAGTGAAGGGAGATTGTGAGTAATGGAGAGGGATTCTAGAGATAAACTGTGAGTACACTCCTCAGCAGTGGTGCAAGAAGACTCTGATCAAGTAGATAATGGAAGGGTAGGATATGGAAGAATACATGGGTAGAGATGAGAGAAAATGAGCCCTGTACAAAGTGAAGTTATAGCAAAAGAGGGTCTTTTGCAATTAAGGCCTCATAAAACAATCCATTGCAGGTAACCACAATATTTTGGAACTAGCTATAGAAGTAGGTATCTGAAATGGAAGAGAGTTGAAAATCTAGAATTGAAGTAAGGAACTTAAAGAAAGAAGCAGAATGTATATTATGTAAAATATTTTCATATATTAGTATTGGGAAACAAAAGGTTGTTTATTCTTACTATTTTTGAAATGCTTTTTTCTGCCATTGAATTAATGTAAAGCCAGGTCATTATCAATGTGATGAAAATATCCTGCCTTGTCAAATTTTTAGCCCTTAAAGATCCCATTGAGCACAAAGTAATAAGCAAATATGCAACAGCAATAACAACATATGCTGCAGTATATCCAAATTTTCAAAACATGTTTTACCTAAGTCATATCATTCATCAAAACAACTCATGAAGTAGCCTAGGAAGAAATGATCATTTCCTTTTAATAGACAAGGATAATGAACAGACCATTATAAAATAACAGTTATGAGTGACAGAAACAGCACTAGAACCCATGCACCTCCTTATTATTTTTATTTTGCATATTTTATAAATTGATGACATCACCGGGGAGGCATCCATCAAAGCCTTCCATATTGCTACAATTTTTTTCAATGATCATTTTCACTTGGCATGGATTTCCTCAGTAACCCCACCACAAAATGGATTACTTAAAGTCTTCAAGAATTTGATTAAATTCATTTATTCATCAAGTGGAAACAGTAGAAAAAAATTTAAAAATTTTATTTCTGAGTATTGTACAGATTATGACTGTGAGATATAGCTCCCAAATATAATTTGTAGTAAACACAATTCTTATTTTTCTTATGTTTATGGTAAGAATATCAGAATATATGAGTATATATGCTCTGTGTATATATTATTGTATGTATATGAATTCATATTTATGGACTCTAGTGGTTTATGTAAGACATGAAGGGGAGGAGCACAGGCATTTGGTCTAGCAGTGAAGGTCCTGTTTGTAGTGCATATAAAGTGGATCAGTGTGCTTGGGTTCCATTCTCAGCTCTGTTCCAGATTCCAGCTTTCTGCTAATGTATACCCTGAAAGGTGACAGGTCATTACTCAAATATTTAGGTTCCTGCCACCCATGAGGAAGATCTGAATTGAATTCTCATCTATCTTCTTTGAACTTGCTTAGCTGATGCAAACATTTGGGAAGTGAATCTATAAATGGGAGCTCCTTTGGTATCTCTGTTGCTCTGCCTCTCAAAAAAGAAATAGATGTTTAGACCCAATTCTCCAGTTTTATTCCTGTATTGATTACCTATAGAAAAAAGATTTTATATATGGGTACAAGTATCAAGATGGAATCACAAGGGGAGACAGTCAAAACACCTGAGCACTGTGTCTTTCCATTTCTCTCAGTGGATTTTTATGTAATTTCCCATCTTTATTTTGTATAGAATACTTTCCAAAAGAACAAGATACAAAGGAAAGGAAGCAATATTTTTATGCTGAAGATGGAATTTCAGCGCTGTTCCCAGCACAACTTATAGCTACATCCAGGTGATGTAAAATTTTTATAGATAGTGTGCTCAGTTTTCTCATCCACAAAATGGATCAAGTAAGAAGATGTATATGGAGACATTTTGTAAAATACAAATCACCTTACAAAAAGTGTGTATGATGTAGAAGAATATACATGGGTGTAGAGTCAGATCTATCATTTCCTTTTTGATTTACCCTGGGAAATTAATTAATCTCTTGAATATTAACTGCTCATTGCAAAATGTAAATAACATATGTCAGACATTGTCTTAGCAAACTTGAACTAAAAATTCAGGCCTTTGCAAAATCTATATTTTCACTTATAAATGATTAAGTTTACTCTAGGTTGCAAGGAATAAGATGCTTTGCACAGTGTTTGGGCTATATTACACAACAAACATATTTTCTTATAAAATTATTCTAGTATTCTAAGACACTAGATTTTTTAAAAGATTTTATCTATTTGAAAGTCAGAGTTAGGTGGAGAGAGATACAGGTCTCCCATCTGCTGGTTCACTCCCAGATGTCCACAACACCTGGAACTGTGCCTATCCGAAATCAGGAGGCAGGATTTTCTTCTGGGTCTCCCACAGAGGGGTGGGGGCCCAAGGACTTGGGCCGGGCCGTCTTCCACTGATTTCCCAGGCCATAGCGGAGCTGGATGGGAAGTAGACCATTCAGAAAATGAACCAACACCCATATAAGATGTCTGCACTGCAGGAGTGGCTATACTTGCTGCACCACAGCATCGGCCTCAAACACTAGATTTTTTTTATATGAAAAATTGTGCAACTACTTGTACAATACATGGGTGAATTAATAATCTTCCTATCAGATTTATCTTTGTTTTCTAATTAAAAGTGCATTTTTCTCAGAGGCAATACATACTTCATAGTAAACAGATAAATGCAATTAGAAATGTTTACAAGGAGGTTTAGAATCCAGAGCATATTCTAACTTTGAATAAAAAAGAGAGCTTGACATGAAGTATGATCAGATATGACTACAATAGATAACTCATTATTAAAATTGGTTTGCATGGTTCAAAAAAGAACGAGAAAAATCAATTTTATTTCCCTTGCTTACAAAGAACTGTTGGGGTCAATGGTGGTCACTGTAATTTTCTAATTCTTTTTTTTTTTAACTTTTATTTAATGAATATAAATTTCCAAAGTACAGAATATTGATTACAATGACTTCCCCCCCCCATAACGTCCCTCCAACCCACAACCCTCCCCTTATCCACTCCCTCTCCCCTTCCATTCATGTTAAGATTCATTTTCAATTCTCTTTATATACAGAAGATCAGTTTAGCATACATTAAGTAAAGATTTCAACAGTTTGCTCCCACACAGAAACATAAAGTGAAAAATACTGTTTCAGTACTAGTTATAGCATTAAATCTCAAAGTTCAGCACACTAAGGACAAAGATCCTACATGAGGAGTAAGTGCACAGTGACTCCTGTTGTTGACTTAACAAATTGACACTCTTGTTTATGGCATCAGTAATCACCCTAGGCTCTTGTCATGAGCTGCCAAGGCTATGGAAGCCCCCTGAGTTCACTGACTCTGATCATATTTAGACAAGGCCATGGTCAAAGTGGAAGTTCTCTCCTCCCTTCAGAGAAAGGTACCTCCTTCTTTGATGACCCATTCTTTCCACTGGGATCTCACTCGTGGAGATCTTTCATTTAGGTTTTTCTTTTCCCCCCAGAGTGTCTTGGCTTTCCATGCCTGAAATACTCTCATGGGCATTTCAGCCGGATCTGCATGCCTTAAGGGCTGATTCTGAGGCCAGAGTGCTATTTAGGACATTTGCCATTCTATGGGTCTGCTGTGTATCTCACTTCCCATGTTGGACCATTCTCTCCCTTTTTTATTCTATCAGCTAGAGTGAATTAAGCCAGTCCCAAAGGGACAAATATCATATGTTCTCCCTGATTGGCAACAACTAACTGAGCACCAAAGGGGAAACTTGTTGAAGTGAAATGCACACTGTGAGAAACAGCGACTTGATCAGCTCTTGTCCTGACAGTTGATGTACAATGTAATACTTTATCCATTTTAGTATTTTTTTTTGTTCTAGTACCATTGGTTGAACTCTGTAATTAACAAACAATTATTCTTAGGTGTTTAAATTTTAACTGAAAAGTGATCCCTGTTAGGAATTTGGAAAACATTATGCTGAGTGAAATAAGCCAATCCCAAAGGGACAAATACCACTTGTTCTCCTTGATAGGTGACAACTAACTGAGCACCAAAAAGGAAACCTGTTAAAGTGAAATGAACACTATGAGAAACAGTGACTTGATCAGCCCTCACCCTGACTGTTGATGAGCAGCTTAATATGTTATCCCTCTTAGTATTTTTTTTGTTTGTTCTACTTAATACTTTTGGTTGAATACTGTAATCAATACACAATTCTTCTTAAGTGCTGAAACTTAACTGAAAAGTGATCACTGTTAAATATAAGAGTGGGAATAAGAGAGGGAAGAGATGTGCAATTCGGGACATGCTCAAGCTGACTTACCTCAAATGGTAGAGTTAGAAACATACCAGGGGATTCCAATTCAATCCCATCAAGGTGGCATGTACCAATGCCATCTCACTAGTCCCAGTGATCAATTTCTGTTCACAATTGATCGTAATGATAAGACTAAGAACCAAAGGGATCACATAAACAAGAATAGTGTCTGCAAATACTAGCTGATAGAGTAATTTTCTAATTCTATCACAGTTTTTTCAGCTATTCCTTAATTTAAGAGGTCTCTTTCTTCAATCCATTCTTTTCATGGCTGTCAGAGTAATCTGCATCAAATTACCTCCCTTTGTAGATCCTTCAGTTGCTCCTCACTGCCCTCAGAACAAAATTCTTTCACATCTGGTTTCCTGTCTCCCTATCTACTTTCATCTTCTCTCGGTATTCCATTCATGTTCCTCTGGTGATAGTAACATAGCAGCAGCTTACCCACATCTGTATTCCTTTATACATGCTTCTCCCTCTACCTCCTTCCTTATCCTTCAAAGCTCCTGCAAGTCCTTCCTTAACCTTCTTTTAGTTTCATTCCTCTATACTCCCATGATCCATGTGCTTAACATGATCGCACAGTTTACCTTATATCATTATATTTGTTAGCTATTTAATAAAATAGAAAATAAGTGTCTGAAATGTAAGAACATTAACTCTGTTATAGATACTTGACATAAAAACTAATGTAAGTTGGGGCCGGCACTATGGTGTAGGATATAAAGCCTCTGTCTGCAGTGCCAGCAACCCATATGGGCATTACTTGGAGTGCAGCTGTTCCACTTCTGATTCAGCTCACTGCTTATGCCCTGGGAAAGCAGCAGAGGATGACCCAAGTACTCAGGCCTCTGAATTCGCGGGGGAAGTCAGGAAGAAGCTCCTGGTTCCTGGTTTTGGATTGGTCTTTGTGGCCATTTGGGGAGTGAACCAGAGGATGGAAGACCTCTTTCTGTCCCTTTCTCTGTCTGTAACTCTGCTTCTCAAATAAATAAATAAATAAATCTAAAAAAAAAAACTAACTTAGGAAACAGAGTAGGTGCTGGGTAAACATTTGCTAAAGGAATGAATAAAGGCAATGAATGAACCAAACACAGAAAATGGGATACATTTTTGGAAGAGATGGATACTGACCAAGTTGAACTTTCAAAATCCTTTGTTAATTATTTGATAGTTTAGGGAATGAATACAACATTCCATTGGTGGGGAGGATTTTGAAAAATGTCCAGAGAAAAATAAATAAAAATTCTAACCCTACCCTTATATCAAAGGTTAAAGAGGAACCATGAGAGTTAGTTAAGGTTATCATATATTTGCAGACGAAACAGATAGCTCTGGAGTGAAGCTCTCTGGCATCCTGCCTTTTTGGCAATGTGTAGATCAAGTTTTCCTATTTTTTCTTCTTTCCTAAGCCACTGGCAAGCCCACCCCTGAGACTGAACCCAATACCAGGTGGCCCTAAAGAAGCCCACAAGGAGATAAGCACAGCTTTTCAGGGACAGATGATTCATTTTCTCAAACTTTACCCATTTGTACTCTGAGGATAATAGTACAGCCTGCCTCATAGAGATGTGGAGAGGATTAAGGGTCTCAGAGAGATAATAAACATAAAAGAGTATTGAACAGCTGTTCCAGGATTCAGCCTGAGAAGCAGAGGGGGATGCTCGGGAAGTGCTCCTCGCTCACCCATCCTTCATCCCCAGCCCATGCTCTGAATGTACAGACTCTAGAGGGCAAATGAAGAAGTCAGGGGCAAGCCCTGGGACTTTTCTTTCAGGGCTACACTACAATATCATGACCAGTTTTTGTACATTATCCCTGCCTATGACATTTCATGAACACCCACTGAACTAACGCCACAGACGTACAAACCAGATAAGAAGCCCCGGGTGCTTCTGTGAAAAAATGTTCCTTGGACTAAGGAAGCCATGATAATCCCCATAGGCAAGGACATAAAAGCTGTTTCACTTTTGATGATCTGAGTTGGAATTAGCCATTCCGTGGACTTATTCAAAATCAAACTGCCTTGAAAAAACAGACACTGGAAAAATAACCACTGATCCATTTAAATAAAATTGAAGTAAAGTTCTATCTTTATCCTCAAATATATGCACAATTTTGGCTTTCTTTTCTCACCATATGTGTTTAGTTTTTTTTATTTGGAGCCTTCTTATCAATGTCCTTGATGTTGTATTGTGGTCATCAATAAGAGAAAACGTAAAATTTACCTAAAAATGGCAACAACAATGAAAAATTTTATTAAAATTCTAGAAAGTGTTTTGAGAAAGCTGAATTTAATAGTCTGTTATGTTCTTAGAGAACTTTCCATGCATACAATAAATGTGCATTATTGTTTTCTGTATGTGAATCTAATAGGTAGAAGAATTCTGATGAGGTCTCAAAAAATTAGAACAATAATTCAGAAAATGAAAAAGGAATCTAAGTAATGAATATTTGTGAGTTTTTTTCCATTTAAACACATTTATTCAGCTACTCATACTTTTTCTGGAAGTGAGAGAAGACAGAAATTATTAGATAAAACAATGAGAATCTTCTTATCTATATTTTTGCTAGGGAAGCTTTCACTTCTTTGTGAACCAAAAACCAGTTTTGTCCACTAATTCTGATTATATATTAGGATATTTACCCTTTTCCCTTTGGAACACAAATCTTACAGAACTCATATTTTATTTATTTAGATATAAATTAAGTAAAATTTGCATACTTTTTAGATGTACACTTAAAGCACTACATTTGTACTTTGGCTAAGGATTTTCCCAAAAAAACCTTATTCACGCAACTGCTAGTCTTGGAGTTAGAAAGAAATGTCAGTTTATCTGTGGAATTAACTGATTTCTGTTTCAAATCTGGAAAACTAATAGTTAATTCAAATGCACTGATTTTCCTACTGTGGTCTTATCTGTTTCATTCAGGATTCTGTAAAGCTGACTTGGAAAATATTTAATTGCATATTTATCTTACTTTAAGTGTTTTTAAAAATCCATTCCCATTTATATAGTTTTGTGAAATAAATTTTTGCTTTTCTTACCCCTTTTTCCAGTAGTGTAACATTGAGCTATCTCTTCACTTTTGTTTCTCTCCAGTATAATTATTTTGCTATCTCTACAGATAATTTTATTTTTCAGTTTCATAGTACTTGTTTTGAACTTCAGAGTCGTTTTGGACCCAGCAGGTGGCCCATTTTCAACTGTTCTGATATCCTGATTTAAAAACAAAGTGACCCATGCTTTGTATTTTGTACAAGCAAACATATACTTACTTTTTATAACAGTAATTCTACCTTTGATTTACAATGTTTTGTTTTTAGTAATTTAACCAGGTATCTTTCTGCAATTCATACTGGACTAAAAGCAAAATGGATGCAATCTTGCAGCAACTTCTTACATATGTTTCTGATCAGTGTGCTGCAGCACCTTCCAACTTCATATTCTTCACTTGAAGGCCTCTTATTTTGCATTTTCCTGTGGTGAACTGTATTTGCCATGTATTAGCACAGACAGTTAAATGCTCCCAATCTTGGTGTATGTCTTACAATACTGCATTTCCTTCCTTTTCATCATTTAAAAATAATCTCCAATCAAGTGGGATAAAAGTGTTGTGAATTCTATCTGGTCTAATTTGAATTAGTTTGCAAAAAGAGGAATTTTGAAAAAATTTAATGTGAAAATAAATGATGAAGTAGCTTCAATATCCTGGCTCTCTGGCTTTTACCTAAGCGCCATTGTTTTCCTACACATGAGGATAATAATACCAACACAGAAGGCAAGAGAGGAGCTAATAGTAGTTCTCCATGTGACCCACCAAATAAACATGAGTTATTATCTCATAGCCTCCAAACTGCAGGAGAAATATGTTTATACATTTCAGTGAATGTGTGTGAATGTGTTCAAAGACCTTAATATGCCTTTAAACTGTGTTGATGGAGGTAGAATGAAGGCAATTACTGCATCAAACAATTAATGGAATCAAATGGAGTGACTGAGATCCAAAAAATAATATTAAAGAATAAGGATGTAGTGAGCTTCGAATCATATGTTCTACTTTATTCAGATGAATTGGTAAATGAAATAGTGTCAATCTATATGTGGAGTATTACATTTATAGGCATTCATTGCTATTAGATGCTATTAAATCCAGGGAATCCAGAATGCCCACCTCCTGCCATGTCAATATTCCTTTCTGGGGGAATTATCTCTACAATAAACACTAGAAGAATACATATCAAGGGAACATTTCAAGCTTCATATATACCTATTAACTTTACAAAGTTTCCATTGAAATTGCATTTGACAGTTTTTCTTGGGCCTAAGATTTCAAAGTTAACTCCCAGTAAGAAGAGCCTTTTCCAAATGTTTTGAGTCTGGAAGCCAATCTTTGGAAGCTGAGGAGGAGTCAAGATGAAAGAAAAATAAAGGGAAGACAAAAAGTTCACATATCCATCTCCTGGTAGTGAAAGAGGAGTTTTTGGATGGCCCCTAAGTAGTAGGTCCTTGACACTTGCCACATGGAGGCAGGAGAACAGGAATGTTCAACAGGCATAGGAAGAAGTACATCAATTGTATCTTTGAAGAATTTAAGGCAAAGTGAACTCATGTGGCCCAATCCCTGTTCTGTAAATCTGGAAAACAAAATTTACAAAGCTCATCTCCCACCTCCACCAGCTCCTTACCCCCTGACCAGAAGAATACTAAGATGATGGGCAGAAATCAAAGCTCCCTGATATGAGGTTGTGGTAGACTATTCACTGGTTATGCAGTATAGAAGATGGAAAGTTATTCTGGTTCAGGGAAGGGACAGGTAAGGCATTTGGAAGGAGTTAATTCCTGAATTTTCTTGTAAGATATATTGGGAGCTGGGGGCCGGCACCATGGCTCACTTGGTTAATCCTCCGCCTGGGGCGCCAGCATCCTATCTGGGTGTCGAGTTCTAGTCCCGGTTTCTCCTCTTCCACTCCAGCTCTCTGCTGTGGCCTGGGAAAACAGTTGAGGATGGCCCAAGTGCTTGGGCCCCTGCACCCACATGGGAGACCAGGAAGAAGCTTCTGGCTCCTGGCTTCAGATCAGTGCAGCTCCGGCCGTAGCTGCCATTTGGGGAGTGAACCAATGGAAGGAAGACCTTTCTCTCTGTCTCTCTCTCTCAAGGTCTATAACTCTACCTGTCAAATAAAAAAAAGAAATATACGTGGGAGCAAGCCCGATGATAAAAGCAGGGAGAGGATATTTCAAAGCAATGAGGCAGATGTGGAAACTTAGAGGATTTTTTTTCCCTACAGAATTATAAGCAGTTTGATTTGGCCGGATCATAGAGTGGAAAAATTGTGTATCACTTGTCCTGTAAGTAATCTGCAAAGCTTCTTTCAGACTAATTTTAGAACCCTCATGAAGAGAATATACTACTCTTAAGATCTCTTGGGTATTCTCAGCAGCCTCACTGTGCCACTTCTGTGAGACACAAATTTTTATCCTGGGTTTAATTTTGGAAATGCTATTGCAATTCTTTGTGGATAAATGAAGAAAATATAGCACCTACTTTGGAGAGTTGTTGGAGTACATATGAGATCATGTCTATGGAAAGCCTGGTAAGTGCAATGTAAAAGTTATTGTTATTATGAAAGGAAGAAATTTCTGTTATGTCTTATGTATTAAACCTTATAACAAGCTTTAAAAATCCTTAAAACACCATATTCAATAAACAAACCTTTTTATCTCATTATATGCAACTATTTTTGCATATACTTCAGTTCAATAATTGAGTAAATTAAAGAAGAGTATTGAGCACAGAAGCCTAATGCATGACATCTGTGATCTAATTCTACTCTTGTGCTTCTAAAGCAGACATCACTAATTGATAACAACACTTTTCCACCTTGCCTGGATGGAGCCTCACAATTCTCAAAATTCCCAGCAGCCAAAACCAATATGTAAGAGTTGGCTCAAAAAATCCATTATTATTTTCTTTTGCCAAGTAAAAATTTTATTGGATTATAGCCAGGAGAAGGGAAAGGCATTTTTCTTTCCTGCAATTCCCCATTACAAATAACACTCTTAATTTGTAGAAGGGAAATTGTAGTCTGTAAATACCTTTAGGAATGAGAATGTGAGATGTGTGAATTGCAAAATGAGTTTTCCTAACAATGCAACCAGAATTATACGTAAAAAAAATGTGTTGTCTTTGGCATCCTACATTATTGATTGCTTCATTTCCTTCAAATCTAACATAGTTTTAGATCCATTGTGTTAGTTTTAAAATGAAGACTATGAAATGACTAGGTGTGTGAAAATAATAAATATAAATTCAAGAAAAACATCTCTAAGTATATCAGGACAATTTTGTGAATGGATTCTAAAATATAGACAGATACATTAAAATGCTATAACCATGTACACACGTAGTTACTAAGTCATTGTCAGATACTATTTTCATGCATCATTTTGATGCTGCTTAATGTAGGATATGCTGAAAAGCTATTATTTGGTCTTTTCGAAAGTACCCAGTAAATAACCTTCTGCCCAGTTATACTTTTCCTTAAGATAAGAAAGTAAGACCTTTAAGATTTATAATGGTTTCCTTCTGAATATGTAGCAAAATATTCAAAATCTTTCTTTTAAACTGGTAAGTACTTGATAATGGATATACTTAGAATGGGTAAGCAGCAATTCAGGGAAAGGATATACGGTAGAAAGGGGCAGAGTTCTTAGTTTTAAGCAGAGGGGTTGCCATGCAAAGGCTAAAGATGAGGGCAGATTAGAATAAAATGGATACTTTCATTCATGTCTGGTTTAGGGTTCACCTTTCTGCAGTACAGACATAAACACGCCCCTTGAGTAATGGGAAGCAACAGCTGTAGGTCTCTCCCTCAGTCTCTCAGCAGTTCTGTGGCATGGTTTCATGGGATATTCCTTCTCTTCACAATGTGATTCTTCCCAATGTATCTTCCTTCCTGAGGGGCGGTTACTTTTCCTGAGCCAGGTGACAGAATGGTGTATCTAAGATGTAAAGAAGGTTGATTGTTGTAGGGTCAGCATAAAAAAAAAAAATCTACTTACTGCCACTTTGTGCATTTATGCAAGTTTGCCAAGGAACCATAGCTGTAAGATTGTGTGGGTGAAAACAGCTGTTTCTATGAACCAGTCTATGCTATGATACTGGATTCAGATATGTTCCATAATAAAGGGCACATTTAAGATTTCCCTTCATCTGTGGCCCAATAGACAACTTTGCCCCAAAGACCTTATTCTTTCAATTTTATTCACTTAATATATCTAGTGCAGACAGTTAGAGAGCCAGCCCAGCAAGATGCCAGTTTTTCTTGGCCTAGCAGACAGGAGCTAGACGGAAGACTGATAACCCTGTACATGCAGATGTCCTGGGGGTGGGGAGGAGATGTCAGATTAGATCAGATCTAAAAGGCAACCTTGTAGAAATAGTAGAACAAAATATTTTCCTTCAAGCCTTTCTCAAGTAAATATCAGCTCTTTCAAAATTTTAGCAAGTACAATAATATATTATATCTTACAAGTGTATAAACAAATGAAGAATGAACAGGGATGGGCATTCAAAGAAAATGAACGTGGAACCTATTCCATGATTTGGGGATATAATTTTAACCCTAGCTTAATAATCTCCTCATAGTATCATAAGGGGAACTTGGAGAACATTTGGGCTACAGAGCTAGAAGGAAGAACTCAATCTCATCCCACATTTCCTACTTATTAGTTAGGTTATATTAAATTCTTCATCTGTAAAAGAGGTCCATCTTGCTGGCAGTGTTGAGAAACAATACAAGATGATGATCGCAATATTTTATTTTTATATGTAGGTTTCCCAAAAATGTCTTATGGATAGTACAAGATATGGTGATAGCACTTATGTGTTAAGCATCCAATCGATCAAACACACACACACACACACACATACATACAGTATCTACTATGGCCCATGCACAGGGATATAAAAATTGAAAAACAAATCTGGCATCCTTAGACATCTGAACTCAGATATATGCACTTACTTATCAAGACATAAATGATATCAACAGTTTGTCTTCAATGAATAAAGAGTAACAGTATATATCCTGACACAAGCATTGATATCACAACAATTAGGCAACTTAGAGCTTGTCAACAAACCAGCAGAGAGTCTGGTGTTGAAGGAGAAAGTAAGTTTTCTAGGTGTCAGTTTCTCAAGGCTGTTGCTCCAAAGGAGGTCACTGCCCAGAGTAATGAGAACAGTTGGGAATCTCTCCCGTTCTCTATCGCCTGAAGGTCAACAGCCATCTGGTCTAACCCATGCTGGCTTTCCAATTGAGAGTGAAAACAGATTTTCTATCATGGCCAAGAACAAAGGGCATGGCTGAATTGTGGAAAATGTAGATGGCAGTTGCCTTCATCCATACAAAATGTGTATCTTAATTTTCTGCAAATGCATTCCAGGGTAAAGTGTCCTGTAATTAAAAGACAGAAGGCAAATGTATAAGGGACATCAGAAAAACACGAAAGATAAGCTTGGATCTATCCTCTTGGAAGGATAAGGCAATTACAGAAATGAGATGCTTCTCTTTGGGTAATAAATCCAAATGCTACCTTTCACTTATAGAAAATAAATTTGCCAGTCAATGGGCCACCTACTCTTTGCAAAGCATGAAACAGAACTTATGCACTTTAATACTGTGTGCTCTGAACCTTTCCTCTGTGTTTTCATAAAAGAAATCTGACATCCTGAACAGAGCGCTGACCAACAGATTAAAATCACTATGAGTGTCCTTTTATTTCCTTGGCAGGCCACATGCTGATCCAGCAGTCATCCATCTTTTCCCCTTTCTCAGACATTGATGAACAAATATTACCTGGTGATAAAACTGTCTGATTTTCTTATAACAAAAATTATAAACATTAAAAAATGCTGAGCTTGGGCAAGATATCTTATCTGCACTAAATATTTCAGACACATTCCAGAGCTTCATGTACTTGGTGAGATGTTTAAAATAAATATCCAAGTGCCAAATACCTTGTTCTTTCCAATTTATTTGAGAGATATTAAAGATGTTACAATTAATTTCATATGCTGTATTAAGGCATTCCTTTTATATGCTCAAAACTACAGGGGTCTCCATAACAGCCTTAAGTAATTCCATTTTGCAGTACAAGGAACATTGTTAATGTGCAAAGATTAGAAAATACACTCTCTTTGATCTTTGCTCCTTATTGAAAGACAGCATTCAGATATCAGAAATGTATTTTTCTTCAAATAGTTGATTTTTCCTAGAGGAAGATATGATTAAATAGAATACTCTAGACTTAATAAGGCAACAAAAGAAATGGCAATTTCTTTTCAGCTCTCTTCATCCTAGTGTCTCAAAGCCATTTGCCTTAGGATTTTGAAACTGGGAGAATAAGTTGCTGACCCTAGAACTGAACAGCCACATTTGTTATTTTGGTTATGCCAGTGTTGAAATGGAACATGTGCCAGAGGCAGGCACACTTTGCAAAGTAGGCATTTTGTCGAGTTTATTTTAATTGATGGCTCAGCACAAAGATTGGGCATCCGTATGGATGTATGCAAGTAATGAAATTGGAGGTTTAGAAAAAAAAATCTTTCCTCTGATATTTTCAGCAAGTTTCTGAGGGTCTTTCATCATTTGTAACTATTTTTTGGTACTTCTTTTAACTATTCACTCAACAAACATTTATTTATAGCCTGCTATTGAAAAATATGAGAGTTTTGCTTATGTTCACAATCTGTTAATGGAGGATTATCCTTCATTGGGAACCCTTCATTTTTAAGGGCTTGGAGCCTCAAGCAAAAAATCTCCAGAAGTCTAGTCTATAATTCCCCTTAAAATGAGCTTTTGCAAAAATTCAAAACATTAGCCTATATTTGCCTGTGAAGTAGAAACAACAGAGAGCCATGGCCAAGCTCTGCCCGTCACTGTTCTGTCAAGTTCTGTTGGACCCTGCAGCAGCCTTGCTCCACCCTGCAGCAATAGACCTTCTGAGGACACAGCAGAACAGTGGCCCTGCAAGCCAAGGAGAGAGGCCTCAGGAGAAATTGTACTGGTCCTTGTGTTAATCTTGGATTTCCACCCTCCAGATCTATGAGAAAATAAATGTCTGTTATTTAAGCTATCCAGTCTGTGGTCTTTTGTTATGGCAGCCCTATCAGACTAATACAGAGAAGAATGAAAAATACAGATAGAATACATGCTCTCTTAGACCCTAAATTCCAGAGTACAGAAACAAATTGCATAATAAAATATTAAATATAGTAAATATATAATTATATAATGAAACATGTAATGATGAATTGATAATTGCTATGGAAACAATACAAAAGTTACTTAGGATTTGGGGATCAGTAATACTGGGTGTAGAAGGTGACAAGTTTTAGTATTAAATAGGATGGGAAGATAAAGCGTCATTAGGAAGATAGTCAATGAGCGGAACACTTGGAAGAAATGAGGTGGTTATCCAGGAGACAGCATCCCAGGCACAGACAAGGAAAGCACCAAATCCTGATATGTGGGAAGCACAGCAAGAGGCTAAGCCAGTTGGTATGCCACATGACAAGAGTAGGAGTTGAGCCTGTGGCAAGACAGCAGCAGCCTATGTGGGACCTCAAAGACCAAGAGAAACCTTTGATGTTGCCAAGTTGTCAAGGACTTCCTTTATGCCTGGTTCTTTCTCCTTTCTCAATATCCACTACTTCTGTTTGTCCTGCAAGTTTCAGCTTTCAGAGAACCAGCTACTGACATCGTCCAAGAGTTGACTTTTCTTCCTAAATTGAAAGACATTTGAATGATGTCCCATGTACCAGTCAGATTCCACGCCTGATTCTGAGGGTTCATTTTACTAATATCACCTTCTCCTGCAATTACCTAATCTTTGAATGTCCTTTGTTGGGGAAATGAATAGGTTTTAAGTTGCTTCTTCGGATATATCCTTAAAAGAGAAGGGACAGTTGCTTGAGCAAGAGCAAAAAGTAAGGTTGTAGATAAACACCCAGAGTGTCAAGGTTTGGGGCAGGAGCTCAGCAGAGGAATCTAGCAAGCTGAAGAAGATCCATGGTGCAACTAATGATGAGTACAGGGGGCCGAGTGGAAAAAAGAGAACTCACCAAAGAAGCACATATAAAGACAACATAGGTACATTTAGTGTTTGGCTAATACAAAAAGTTCATCTCAGTATGGCTTTGGGCATGTATCTCTTAGGTAATTAGAGGCATGATCAACAGACACAAAAAGTCAAAATGCCTTCAAGCAACTGATTACTTTCATTTCCAATTATATATCCTCACACTGACACTCTGGGTTAGGTGTCACTGACCTCATTTTGCAGAAACAATCAAATATGGACAAATTTATTTATTTAAATGTACATAGACACAGGCACTGATTTAATATGAAAGCAGAATACACACACACACACACACACACACAGGAGAGGCCTTCAAAAAGTTCATGAAAAACAAGTATTACCAAAAAAAGCTATAAATGGATTTCAAAAATGTTCACACCAAAATAAACTTATTTTTTCATAGTATTTTATCATCAGCTGTTTGGAGTATACTGTGTATAACTTCTACATGAAAATTCAAGACTGCCCTGTCTTAGGGTTGAATGATACCTTAGGCTCTTTTACTTTAATCCCTCCATTGTGTTCATATGAAATACAGATATAAAGAAAATTAACGTGGATTACCCTTGGGAGCCCTAGGAATTGGTTCTCATGACCTTATCCAGTGTTTGAAGGCTTGGTTGTTCTACACTCAGAGTGTCTGTGTTAAAATCTAAGCCCCACTACATACTTGCTAGATCTTGAATAAGTTACCATGTCTCTCAATTGTAAAAGAGCAATAACAGTAGCAATACTTGTGATTGTTTAGTGACTACAAATTTTGCCATTCTTTAATACACATGTCTCTTCTATGTGACTTTGCTAATTATCTCAATCACAGGTGTAGTTTCTTTGTATCTGGGATGGTCCTGGGAATTGTTCTGACAAATCAAGTGCAGTATAAATGGGGTGATTTGTCAGTGGCCTTGCATATTCTATTTTGACCTTAAAAACATCATCTTATGAAAAAGACCAGGACTGAAGAAAGTGAAACCAGGTGTCAGATTGGTGAGTACAGCATCTCAAACCTTGGTTCTGCTAACTCTCCAGCTGAATGCAGCTGCAATAATGATCCCAGGAGAAATCAGAGAGAAACTGTCAAGCAAGCCTAATAATACAATGTGCAATAAATAATTGTTGCTGTAAGTATGTTGGTTTGAGGTTTTGGCAAGATGACTTTTAAGCAGCCTTCTCTCATAAGATTGTTTTGATAATGAAATGAACTCATATGTACATGTAAAGTGCTTTGAACTGAGTGCTTGTCATTTAGTAATTTCTCAGAGAGTGATAGCTATTATAGCTTTAATTGTATTGTTTTCTGTAGGCCAGGAAAATTGGTGGATGGTTGATTGCCAACTTGCTAGTGTCTAGACCTTTTGATTTTTTACCTATTGCTCATTCTACCTGAATAAGCTTTTGTTGACTGATGTGTTTACATGCAAATTTGGTATAGATTCAACTGAATTTTTTCAATCATATATTTATAGCTATATGCATAAGTTTTGACTTGAGCTGCTTCTTACAACTATTTAAATATGGGTTTTGATCTCATTTCCAGTTAAATCATGTCATATAGGCAGTAAATTATGATTTACAAATGTTCTCTATTGATTTTTCATAATATTTGTTATGTCCTTGCTAGGCATGTCCATAAGTTAGTACTGAGGTTATATTATCCAGGACAAGATCTATTTCTCTTGCCATGCACTTTAGCTTGAATCAACTTGAAGTCTCACATAATTTCTTAGAGCATACTAAAGATATTAATGATTTCTACTGGTTTCTAGTGAAAATGTTGACTTGGAACATTTTTCTGTTGTAAAACAAGGATGGATAGTTCACTAGTTTCACTAGTGAGGTGCAAGCATATGTATTTTATTGATACTGAGAAAATGTAGCTGAACTCATTTAAATAAGGGGAATTTAGAGGTTAGAGAAGAGGTGGACTTTCATGGTGTTGCATTCATTCATCAGGTATTTATTGAGTGCCATGTTTTGGACACAAGAGATATGGAGTGAAATAGACACCTAAGGTTTCTGTTTTCACAGAGTTTCCATTTTCATGAAAGCAATGCTAATAAGTGAGTAAAGAAGTAGATCAATAAGTTAGACAACCTTAGGTGGCAAGTGTAATGAATAAAATACTACAGAGCAAAGGGATGTATTTATGAGGAAGTGCTGATAAGACTTGCTGCTGAATTGGGAGCGTGGGTGAAGGAATGGAAGACTCTTGTTTTTTCCTTTGCTTGTAAGTTGATGGTAGTGCTATCGATTGAAACAGGGAATACAGGGAATCTTTATTTATTGAACTAGGAGTAGGCTTGGGAAGGAAGGTCAATCAGGATCCTAGTTTGGGTTTGCTGATAGATATCTATAGATAACTTGGAGCTATCTATAGAAATTAGGTTGATCCTCTTGAAACTCAGAGAAGAGACTGGTGTTGATATTTAAGTTTGTGAGTCATCAAAGGACAACAGTTGAAATCACAGAAATATTTGCTTAGGATATATAATCTCTTCACTGTCTTGAACAGCTTTAAGACTCTGAAGTTCTAGCACCCATAATTGTAACTTCCCTGGAGAATTAAGTAAGAGTGCATTATATTCTCAACTATAGGAATCATAGCTTTGGAGATGCCAAATTGGTTTACATATGTCAATCAGTATTGTAGGGTTCAGGAAATCCCCTCCTGGGAGGAACAAACAAGGTGAAGGGGAAGGTTTAACTCAAGGAAAAGGGGAAACGATTGTGTCCAAACATATCTGAGGACTTTCAAGCTGCAGGGAAAGAAGAAATCATGTTATCGTACTTGGTTTCAGAGTACAATATTAGATTTTTTTTCAAAAAAAGTAATTACAAGATTGATGTAATAATTTCAGCTGTTTCACAGTACTGTTGGTTAGCTCTTTTTTTAAAGATTTATTTATTTATTTGAAAGTCAGAATTACACAGAGAAAGAAGGAGAGGCAGAGAGAGAGAGAGTCTTCCATCCGCTGGTTCACTCCCCAATTGGCCGCTATGGCTAGAGCTAGACTGATCTGAAGCTGGAAGCTGGGAGCTTCTTCTGGGTCTCCCATAGGGGTGCAGGGGCCCAATGACTTGGGCCATCTTCTACTGCTTTTCCAGGCCATAGCAGAGAGCTGGATTGGAAGTGAAGCAGCAGGGACTCGAATCCATGCCAAATGGGATGTTGGCACTGCAGGTGGTGGCTTTACCCGCTCTGCCACAGCCCGGTCCCCAGTTGACTCTTGTATTAGAATGTCCCTTCTTTAAATGTTTAAGTTCAGTTTGCAATATCCCATAGAACATTTATCTAAGAGGATTCCATCACTGTGGAAGCTCAAACTAGAAATGCTTAAACTGGGGCCAGAGTTCTATAGTTAAGCGGCTATTTGTGATGTTGGCATCCTACATTAGCGCACCAATTTGAGTCCTGGCTTCTATGCTACTAATCCAACTCCCTGAAGATGTTCTAGGGAAGCAGTAGATGATGGCCCAAGTGCTTTGACTTCTGCCACCCACATGGGGGACCTGGATGGAGTTCCTTGCCTCGGTCTGGTCCAGTCCTAGCAGTTGGGTTCATTTGGAGAGTGAACCAGCTAATGGAAGATCTCGCTCTCTTTTTTCTTCCTTCCTCTCTCTCTCCCTTCTTCCTCTCTGTGTAACTCTTTCAAATAAATAAATGGATCTTTTAAAAAAGTGAACTTCTCGAATCTTCCTTGCATCTCTCAGAGTCTGAGATTCTATTCCTCTCCTCCTCATTGCAGAGCTACACAGCTGCAAGGAAATGTACATGTGTGTGCAAACATGTATGTGTGTGTCAAAGAGTGATTGTGCCTGTACATGTGCAAATGATCACACAAGTAGCACACACTGGAAGGAGCCAGTGCCACAGAGCTTTTACCAAGACCCTGTCCTCTGCCTTTTAATGCCACCTCTTTATGGTTATGTCCGAAATCCCTGGTTGCAGTTGGAACCATTCTCCCTTGGTCCGACCATGGGTAGCAGAAGACTGAGCTTAAGCAAAGGATGGAACATAAATACAGCAGGAGTGAGGTGGGGAGCCTCAGAGCAAGCAAAAATGAACTGAAGGCTATGTTGAGCCCCCGCAGCATCTAAATTTTGCCTGTGTAATTTTTGGCCAGTAATATTTTCATAAAGAGAAAAATATATATTCTTTTAGAATATAACGCTACTGGAAATAGCCATGTTCTGAGATGGAGAACCTTGGTTATTGCTGTATTTTAGTCAAGCGATTTCACTGTCTTTTGGGGGGAAAAATGCTGTTTTTTTCTTTGTAAAGCCACAGAATACTTTCACCAAAATAATCTCAGAAAGAAAGAATATCTCTAGCATACCTTATTTCTGTAGAATTTCCATGAGGTTTTATCTTTTCTGATTTTTGTCAGAGGTAAGGATTTTTTTTTCATATAGCTGCAATTTCAGCTTTCTGAACATTAGGCAGATATAAATTATCTACAAGGCTAAAAAGTCTTTGATTAACAAGCTAGGGAATTGCAGGTATTAAAATTGCCCCCCAGAGGGAGCCCATATCGCTCCACGAATGCATTAGACATCTACTTTGAATTACAAAGAAAAATTAATTAAAAAGTATATGTTTATAAGTAATGTGTGTTCCCCTGAGTTCATTCTAAAAGCCACATATATGCAGAATCTAATAAAAATTAAATTATGTTAGCTGCATATTTTACCTCAGTAACATGAGGAAAAAGATAAAAGCAGGTGCTACCTAATGTTTCGTTCAAGAGAGCTTCCACAATGCCCCAACAGATCTGAATGGATTTTCATATTCGACACCCGCTGGAGAATTCCGTGTGTGTCTGAAACAAGGACTGCAGCTCCCTTATGCAGGGGGATGCGGTGCTACCGTGCGTGCACGGCTCTGCTTCCAGCCAATGTGGTGCACAATGAATCATCCCAGCTGTAGTCACACGGTTCCGCAGAGCTGGTGGTGACAGAAAGACGCAGCAGCCTCGATTCACGAGGCATCATCTGCACTGGGAAGCAGCAGGCAGCACTGCTGATCCTTGGCCATTTAACAAGCCGTGGTCTTTCCTTTCCGTCTGATCCATCGGACAGTGTGGCCTCAGTGTCTCTAGATGTATGTGGGCCTAGAAGCAATAAGTGTTACGACATCCCACGCTTTCCCATATTTTGTTTAGTTCATAGATATCTCATTTTGTTAGCTTTTTGTGCCTTTTTCCCCCTCTGTGCCTTTCCCCTTTTGGTTGCCATGGAAACAATTTCCCTGGTAGGGGAGGAGTCTAATGGCATCCAGGAGTGTGAAGTAAAGTCAATTTATATCATGGTTTGTGAAATATTGGGGGTTTGTAATGGTTGTTATCACCACATATGGTAAATCAATCTCTCTCTAGAGCAAATTTCTAAATATTGATATGAGTATGGGAGTGATAGAATTATATAGAATCATGTATCTCAGTGACTTGCATGGCAGCCTTGCCCATATACATTTCTATTTTGTTTTGCTTGCACAAATGGAAAATAAAATACAAAAGAGACAAAATGTACTATTTATGTTTTTTAATCTATTTAAATTCTCCAAAGGCATCAGCTGATCTCCAACTTAAACTGTTTGTTTTAATTATACAAATTAAGAAGGCCTATCTGATTACTTACGAAGTTTATATATCTGTATAACACATAATTTTCTACATATACATAGCACAGTAGCTATGCCATCTTCCTGCTCACTACTATCATTCTCACTTTAAATCAACAGCTATTTGGACAACCACATTAATTCACATAATGCAGGCTTTAAAAGTTTGTCAAAATATGTGCACTTCACACGAGTAAGTAAGGTGATTATATTTTCAGGTTTTAAAATAGCCTGGTTTGTCCTCCTTGTCTAAATGAAAATTTGTTTATTTGGTTTCACTGGTAGCTCATTCTGCTTTCTGTTTTCTCTCAAAGAGCCGTGAATGATGAGACGACAAAATATTGGATTATTTGTGCTCTTGAAACAGATGTCACCTGAGTTGTGACAGGTATTTTAAGTACAATCTTCTGCATTCGCTTAACACTCTCACTTGAAAATTTTCAAACCTTGGGCATATTCTTCTTCATTTACCACCAAAATGAGTCACCTCTTGGGTGTGAAGAGAGATCTGGGAATAAAATGGGAACACTTGATTGCAGGTGTCAAGGGGAATAGTAGTAGAGGGTAGTGAGGGCTGTCTCAGAAACTTTGGCTGTCTCCATACAGTTGCAAAACAGCCAAGGAGAGAGGGAGGATTTCAGATTTTTCCCTGGAAGAGCACCCTACGTTAACTTTAATGAACCCAGAAATTGTTGCTCCACTGACATTTTTGAGAAGCAATCGTTCTTAAAATGTTTCTGCTTGGGAGTGTCCTCACATTTTGTCTCCATTTGGAGCAGGATCAGGACTGGATATTTTAAGGCTTATGTCATCTAATTGCCTTTTTTATTTCAAAGAAAAGGTTTACTATTTTGTCATCTTTTGAGACAGATTTCTTCGGCTTAAAAGGGTAGCTGGAAAATATTTAAAAGTAAGCATTCTTCAGGATGGTTTGAGTATTTTACAAATGTAATTTAAAGATTAGCACATGGAATTCCATGCCATTGAAAACAATAGGGGAAACCTAGTGGGAGCAAATGTTAGAAAGCTCAGGCCCTGTTGTCTATATTCAAAATTGCATCGGATTTCAGCAGAAATCCAAGGAATCAGGACCCTGACTATCAGAGTTCTCTTGTGTGCCTCTTCCACTTTGCCCATTTCCACCTGAGAAATGCTGTTTAAAGGGATGCCGTCATTTCACCCTTGCTTTGTTTGTACCACATGAGTTGGTTTTACAATTGCTTCCTACTGAAAGCATAAATTCAGTGATAGGTTTGCTGTAATGTTAGGGACTCTAACACGCCCAGAGAGCAAGTTCAGAACAGCGCCTGCATCCTGAACAGGATGGGGGTGGATTCCCACCCAGAGAAGGCCGGAGGCCGGCGCACAGATTGTGAGGTGCTCTAGTTGTGCTGTGCAGAGGGAACCACCTCTGCCTCTGAGATCAGTTACTGTGCAATTGGAGCGCTTTTTGATCCAGTTCTCCTAGGGAAGCGTGCTTCAGTGCAGCCAAGACATACAGTGCACGCATTTCCCCAGAGCAGACTGGTGATGTCCGCCTTTGTCCCTCATAGATTTCTTAACGTAGAGCATAAAAATGAAGAACCAATTTCCAAACCAGTCTCCTGTACCCTCTGCCTGTTTTGTCTGTTGGGTTAATTGGTGTTTCTTTTGGACACAGCCTCTTTATTTTTATTTTTCATTGTTTATTAGTGTGAACTTTTTGCCTGGGAAAAGTGGAGATGTGGTTGCACTGTTAATTGACTCATTTTTAAGGGGGATAATGATAAGAAGTGGTGCAGTTTCCTTGCCTCTTGTCATTTGTGGGGAGCAACTCAGACTAGACTAAGTTACTGGAATTAAGACTTATTCTATGCATCTGCTCTCCCACAATATGGCGCTGGGAGAGGAGGACACAACTTCTACACAGCTGCCTCCAGTTCAACCAATAAACAGCAGGACCTGCTCCTGATTGGAGGAGAGCAGCGTACTCGGCGTTGTGGGTAGCAGAGTTGGGATTGGTGGAAGAGGACTATAAAGGAGAGAGACAACATGCACCAGGAACATCTATCTGAAGAAACACCTGTGCAGCCCCCGAGAGAGCCGGCCGGTGGTGTGCCGCTCCCCTGCGGAAGTGGGGAAAGTGGCAGGGGGAACCGCCCTTCCATGGAGGTGGAAGGGTCGGTAGCCAACCTGGGAAGAACCAGCAGTAAACCCGGGAAGGGCCGAGCAGACGAAAGAACAGCGCAGGGTCCTGTGTCATTCCTCTGCGAAGAGGGGGAGCAACATAATGGTGCCGTGACTCGGATATGAAGCCTAGGCAGGGTTCAGTGTCGTTCCTCCGCGAAGAGGTGGAGCGACAGTCATTGATAGGACACAGGCCATCAAGGAGCTCTCAAAATCATTGTTGGTTGTCTTGATTTCTCCATGAGGCCTCTACATGTATCAGTGGATATCAGAGTTCGGGCATTTTGTTTTAGGCATTCTTATTCTAAATAAAAACAGTAGAACTAGAATGTTCACTCTCGCTTTAGCGCTGTGGTGAAGGTGATGCACACCAGGCAGAAGATGGAATGCCTGCATCTGCTGTTCAAGGTTATTGAAAGAAAGAATGTTTTCTTTTCTCTCTCTCCCTTTCTCTGTCTCAAACTTCCACTTTCTAACAGTATAGCATTTAAGAAGTAAAACTGGAAGGGGTCCCAAATTCTCCATGTCAATTATTTGTTTGTTTTTGTTTTGGGTGAATAAAGGTCAGGGATAACTGAGGAAAAGGAAATGTTCAAGACTCTACATTTAGTGCAAGGCATCCTCCATTGACTTCTTCAGAAGTCCTTCTGAGCCAGGTGCAGGTGCATTCATGTGTACAAGCAGGGAGGAGACAACTGCTATTGCGTTCTCTTGATCATTTACACCTAATTCATGTCGGCTTCAGTTCTATGACCCCCATTTTAAAGGCTTACAGCTTCCCCCAGGGCATTCGTCTCTAGCTACTTGTTGGAGCCTCCGCTTCCCATGGTAGGAGGAACAGGAATGGCCACATTTAGCTTGAAGAGGAAGAATATTGTGTTATCCAGGAAGTCAGTGAAAGGATGTTGGCCAAGAGGGTGGCATTGGCAGGTATCAAGAAATGAGCTGAAATTATAAACAGGAAGACATTTCATAAAGGCAGAAGCTAGCAGGTCTGGGAAGCATAAGATGAGAGGCACTTTGGCCAGATGTGTGAGCCAGGTTCATTGAGCATTGCAAGGGTGTCAGTTTCTTTGAATTGGGGTTGCCATTTGACACAAGGGTAAGTTCAAGGTGGGATTAGCATATTTAGAGGACCAGGCAGCACTTCAGCTGCTAGAAGGTGTTCTCATAATTTGATTAGTCTGATTTTCCTTTATTTATGCTTTTTACATAAAGATAATTATAGATTCATGTGCAATTATTCAAAAGGATGTAGAGAGAGCTTATATATCCTTTGTCCAGATTCTTCTAGTGGTGATATCGTATACAAACCATCACACAATATTTCAACCCAGTTACTGGCATGAAGTCAGCTAAGTTGCACAATCTGTCATTATCACAAGATCCATCAGACTATTATTTAATAGTCATTCCTTGTCATCTTTATCCCTTCATTATGCATAATATCAATAATTTGTTCTTTATTTCTATAATTTTCATTTCAAGAATTTGAGATAATGGAATAATACCATATGCAACCTTTGGCATTTTTCTCTCCACATAATTTTCCAGAGATTCATCTACATTATGATAATCAATAGTCTTCCTTCTCATTCCTAACTAGTAATCCAAGGTATGAATGTGTCACAGATTTTTTAATCCTCCAACCATTGAAGGGCATCGTGGCTCTTTCAGTCTTTGGCTATTATGAATTACCTGTCAAAGTAATTCATTGTCTATTAGTAAACCTTTTAAACTTCATGCACAGATATTTGTGTGAAGATAGATCATTGTATCTCTAAAATAAGCACCCAAGAGTGTAACTGTTCAATTGTATTTCATGTTGAGATTATTGAAAAATTATCAAGCTGCTTTCCAGAATGGCTTACTATTTTTATATACCTACCAATAATGTATGAATGATCAATTTTCTATTCATACTCATGAGATTTTTGTGTCATCACTGTTCTGTGTATGTGCGTGTGTGTGTGTGTGTGTGTGTGTGAGTGTGTGATATTGATAGTTATATAGCAGTATCTCAGTGTGGATTTTTATTCACCTTGCCCTACTGGCCAATTATATCGATCATATTTTTCTGTGTTTTAGTCAAATGTCTCTTCAAGACTTCTTTTCATGATATGGTTGGATTTTTCTTTGAACTGTTGAGTTCAGAAGCTCCTTATGATTTTAGGTACTAGTCATTTGTCAGATATATGGCTTGCAAATATTTTCTCTCACTGGGCAGCTTCTTGCTTCATTCTCTTAGATCTTTCACTGAACAGTTTTTTTTTTTTCAACTTGTAAATTAAATGTATGTAGGTTGAGGTTTAGTTATTTAATTATTTGCCTATAAATGTCTAATTACTCCCAACATCTTTTGCTGAAAGATTCTGTTTCATCCAGTGAGTTACTTTTGTACCTTTGTCAAGATTCAGTTGGGCGCATTTATGTGGGTTTGTTTCTGGGTTCTCTGTTCTATCGATTTGTGTTTCCATTCTACTGCCAATACCTTACAGCTTTGATTACTGTGGCTTAATAAGAAGCCTCAAAATCAAGTAAACTAATTTTTTTTTCTTCTTGTTTTACAGAATTCTGTTCTAATTTCTTTTTTTTTTTTTTTTTTTTTGACAGGCAGAGTGGACAGTGAGAGAGAGAGACAGAGAGAAAGGTCTTCCTTTTTTTCCGTTGGTTCACCCTCCAATGGCCGCCGTGGCCGGTGTGCTGTGGCCAGCACACCTCGCTGATCTGATGGCAGGAGCTAGGTACTTATCCTGGTCTCCTATGGGGTACAGGCCCAAGGACTTGGGACATCCTCCACTGCACTCCCTGGCCACAGCAGAAAGCTGGCCTGGAAGAGGGGCAACCGGGACAGAATCCGGCACCTCGACCGGGACTAGAACCCGCTGTGCCGGTGCCGCAAGACGGAGGATTAGCCTAGTGAGCCGGGATGCTGGCCTCTAATTTCTTGACTTTTCATTTGTTTTACATAGCTTTGCTTTTGTGTCTTCAAAATTATTAATGGGATTTTTTTTTTTTTTTTGACAGGCAGAGTGGACAGTGAGAGAGAGAGAGACAGAGAGAAAGGTCTTCCTTTGCCGTTGGTTCACCCTCCAATGGCCGCCGCGGCCAGCGCGTTGCGGCAGGCGCACCGCGCTGATCTGATGGCAGGAGCCAGGAGCCAGGTGCTTTTCCTGGTCTCCCATGGGGTGCAGGGCCCAAGCACCTGGGCCATCCTCCACTGCACTCCCGGGCCACAGCAGAGGGCTGGCCTGGAAGAGGGGCAACCGGGACAGAATCCGGCGCCCCGACCGGGACTAGAACCCGGTGTGCCGGCGCCGCTAGGCGGAGGATTAGCCTAGTGAGCCGCGGCGCCGGCCTATTAATGGGATTTTGATAGAAATTCCATTAAGCCTACATATCAGTTTAGGGATTATTGACATCTTTTCTAGGTTGAGTTTTTCCAATCTACACACATCATATGTTTCTCTGGTTATTTAGATCTTTGAAAAATTTCTTTCATCAGTATTGCATGATTTTCAGCATAATATATATTTTGCTAGATTCACCCTTAAACATTTTACATTTTATTTGTTTAGCAATTTTAAATGGTGCCACATATATGATATGTATGTCGTATATATGATATATTTAACATATATAATTATAGTTTTAATTTTCACATCTTCATTGTTATTATATTGCAATGCAGCTGAGTTTTGTATCTGATCATCCATCCTATGAAGATGCTGACCTTGTTTCTTATTTTTAGGAATTTTTGTAGATACCTCTGATTTTCTGCATAAATAATGAAGCCATGCAAATAGGGACAATTTTTCCTCATCCATTATAATATGGATGAATTTTATTTTCCTATCTTGACTTGTTGTAATGACTAGAACTTATAGCATTACATTGAAAAGGAGAGCATATTCTTGCCTCGTATCTGACTTTAGAGAGGAAAGCATTAAACATGTGGCCATTATTTATAATGTTAGCTATCAGGGTTCTATAGATGATTTTTATAAGATTAAGGGAGTTTCACTCTATTCCCATAGTTTTTTTTTTTTTTTAAGATTTATTTTATTTATCTGAAAGACAGAGTTACAGAGAAAGGTAGAGACACAGAGAGAGATCTTCCATCTGCTGGTTCACTCCCCAGATGGCTGCAATGGCTGGAACGGGGCCAATCCAAAGCCAGGAGCCAGGGGCTTCTTCCGGGTCTCCCACGTGGGTGAAGGGGCCCAAGAATTTACTGTTTTCACAGGCCACAGCAGAGAGCTAGATAGCAAGAGGAGTAGCCTGGACTAGAATCGGCATCTGTATGGGATGCCTGTGCTTCAGGCCAGGGCTTTAAACTGCTATGCCACAGCGCCGTCCCCTATTCCCATAGTTTTGATAGTTTTTTAAAATGATGAATGACTGTTGAATATTGACAGATATGTTTTCAGTGTTGATTGACTATCATGTTATTTTTCTTCTCTAGCCTATCAGTATGATAGAGTACATTGATTGATTTTCACATAATGTGACAGCCTTGTGTCCTTGAAATGACTCTCATTTGGTAATCATGCATAATTATGCTTATATTGGTAATTCCATTTGCTAATTTGTTCTTAAAGATTTCATGTCAATATTTATGAAGCATATTGGTTTGCAGCCTTCTTGTCTTTTTGCTTTATCTTTGTTGTGTGGTTATCATAACAGGGTAAAACTAGTTTCATAAAATGAGTTGGGAAATATTGAATGTCTCCATTTCTCAGAAAACATCGTACAGAATTCGTGTTGATTTTTCTTTAAACATTTAATACAATTTTCCTCTGAAGACATCTAGACTTAGAGTTAATATTTTGGTGAGTTTTTAAATTATTAATTCTACTTTTAGCATACTTACACAGCTACTTAAATTATATATTTTAAATTGGATGTATTACAATAGATTTTGGTTTTCACAGCATTATCCATTTTGCCTAAGCTGTCAAATTTGTATGTATAGAAGTATGTAGAATTTTCTTCTTACCTTTTTGCTTTTTGCAAGACAGTAGTGATAACCCTCATTTCATTTATAATATCAGTACTTTATGTTTTCTCTCTTTATTTTCTTTATTAGTCTCACCAGAAGCTTGTCAATTTTAGTCATCTTCTCTAATAACTAGCTTTTTGTTTCATTTATCTTGTCTAATGATTTTTGTCTTTTAATTTCATTGATTTCTGCTTTTATATTTATTACTTTATTCCTTTTGCTTGCTTTGGGTTTATTGGTTCTTATTTTCCTAAATTCTTAAGTTGTCT